>NW_026623089.1:3780000-4012500 GCF_023065955.2 Ursus arctos | reverse complement strand
GAAATGCCCAGGAGGGAGGGACCACATGGGGTTTGGGGGAAGGGCGGAGCTCCTCGTGGCACCGAGGCCTGCCCCCCTGGGAGGGCCGGAGTGAGGGGCCGAACACCAGACGCCTTGACTCTAAGGTATGTCAGCTCATGCTTCTGCTCATTGCTATTTGGGGGGACAATCTGGGGGGCAAACTGGCATTTTTATCTTTTCTCTTAGTAATTATCCTAACACCCTGGGCTTTCAGTGAACCCACAAGGAAATCTAATTTTGTATGTAATTAAGTGCCTGATGGGCAGCGATCCCCTGCAAACGATATTTCAGCTTAATGCTGTTGAGCAAACAGCACCGGGAAACAGTGATGCCAGAACCCTCATCTGTGTGTTGGCACCCTTGCCACCGTGCGATGGCTGGGGTCGTAAATAACCCACTTCACTTTCGGGGTGAATTAAGTGCTCTTAAAGGGTGTGAGTGAAAGAACATCAAAGGGAAACATTCACCTTCCATCCAGGAGTCTGGGCCGCGCCAGGGCGCTGGGCACATGCCCTGTCCTGCTTGGCACACGCCTGCGAGGGCAACACTCGCTCGCTGCGCTCGGGAGCTTTGGCATGGGTGCCAAATGGCGGAGTCTGGGATGGGCACAGCCAGGAGGGGCCGGGCCGACGGGCCGCTGCCGTCAGAGGCCATGGAGGCCCGAGACGCATGAGTCCGCCACCTGCCCCGTGCAGCAAGCAGACGCCAGCCGTGCCCTTGACCTGGACTTCAGGGAGCCCAGATATTGCCGGAAGAGAAGAACTGGTATCAGATTAGACGAAGAAACAGGAAGGTAAACCTAGAAGCCCTCGAAGGGTGACTGAGGCAGGGGGGGCAGATCTGCAAGGCGGTGGGTGCTGCAGGTGTGGCTGGAATGTTCTCAGCTTAGCGTCTGGAGAAACCAACACCCAGCCGTGCTGAGAAGAGTCCAGCCGTTTGCAACAGATTTTTTTTTCTTTCTTTTACTTGTTTGATTGTTTTAGATAAAAAGGATAAAAACAAAACTTTAAGAAAATGTGATTCACAAACCAGTTTGTCTGTCTTGGTTTTCTGGTAAATTCCAGGCTAAGAAGCCACACAGCTCTGGGTTCAAATCCCAGCCTGGCCACTTACCAGCTAAGTGACCTTGGGCAAGCCACCCAATTCTCCCAGTCTCCTTTTCTTAGCTGCAAAAGGGAAATAGAACGGCCGCATCCTAGCCACATAAGCCCTAGGGGCATGGTGATGGGAGCTGGGTTATGGCCCCCCTGCAGTGAACAGCAGCTGCCACCAAGGTGTCATTGTTACTGCAAATCTCAGGAGCTCCTGGGGAGCCCAGAGCGCATGGCCGAGCTCTGGACCTGAGCTGGCCGCAGCTCCTCAGCACCCGCCTGGAGGGGGCGGGGAAGGGGAGAAGGGGTGCAGAACGAAGCAACAGTCCCGAAATCCATAGGGGTTGCCAAAGGGGCTCGGCAGCAGGGTCAGTGTGTGACAGTGAGACTCTGGGGCCAGACGGAGAGCCACACACAGGTTCCTGTCACGGTTCCCCATAGTTCATTCCTTCCTGATCATAAAGGTGCATTCGTGTAACACATACACGGGCACCGGCTGTGGACCAGGTCTGGCGCGGGGGCCAGGATGCAAGGCGACCAGACCACAACCAACAGAAAAGCCTAACACCCTCTTTGAGTGAAACTTTGGAAAACAGAAAAGAATGAACAGGAGATTAAACATGTCTCTTGTCCTAGCAGCCAGAGGCATTCCCAGTTCAGGTGTCAGTCGATTTCCCCGGACGTAGACTGACACTACCGTCATCTTCCCCCGACCTCCCTGATCCTTAGGCACTAGGAAGCACATAACATAACCTTCAAAAGCACCACACCTGAGAGGTGTGTCTCACCTCATTCCCTCTGCACCACCATTCATTGACCCTACCCACCAAGGCGGGATGGACCGACTAGGACCACAGAGACAGCAGGCCCGAATCCCAGAACCTGTGCGTTACCTAATGGAGCAAAGACTTTATAGCCGTGATTGAATTAAGGGTCTTGAGTTGGGGAGATTATGCTGGATTATCGGGGTGGGCCCTCAATGCATCACAGATGTTCCTACAGGAGAGAGGCAGAGGGAGTCCTGACACTAACAGAGGAAGGGGAGCCACGTGACCACAGAGTACAGATTGCAGTGAGGCGGCCACCAGCCACGGAGTGCTGGCAGCCCCCAGGAGCCAGATAGGGCAAGGGGCAGGTCTGCCCTCGAGCCTCCCGCCGAGCACAGCCCCGCGGCACCTTGACCTCCGCCCAGTGAGATGGAGTTTGTGCGGCGGCCTCCACGCCGCCGTGAGAGAGTACATCCCAGATGTTCTCAGCCACCGTGTTTGTGGGGATCTGTTACAGCATCCCCAGGAAATCATACTGCAGGTGAACATGTGTATTAATCCACCCTGAACAGAGGTCCGGGCTGCAGTATTCACTGGGTAGACACCGTGGCAGGCAAATGAATGAATGCATTATGATTACATCCCAAAGAAGGAGGGGCTCCATTCTTATTGTCATTCATACGCTACCCAGACAACCTCCCACAGCAGTTGTACTGCGGATTCTCAACACCTATGCTAGTTTTCAGACAGGACAGCGTGACTGCTCAGGTTACACAGCCCATGGCCACGGCCTCCCCACCCATCTTGTCCTGTCTGAGCGGAAGCCAAGGAGGTCACTGATGGTTCAGGCCCCTGCAGGCCACATCTCACGCTCCCTCCGTCCCAGCCGAGGTAGTGACGTAAGGGAGGGGAGACAGAAGGCGGCCTCTGAATGGTGCAGTGGCCTAACGAGGGCCTCTGCCTCCAGCGCCTGCTAGGTCCGGGGCAGAGCTGCTGGGCGCGTCCCCACAGCTGCCCGCAGAGAAACCCCTCCCTGCACATGGTGGGCACAACTCTACCCTCCGACTGTCCATCAGTCGAAGCTGCTGACCTGCACTCCCTGCTGAGAGGTGTGGGCACCTGTTCTGTGGACGTAACTTTGTTCTGAATTTTCTCTTCTGGCACAAGGACCAGAGTCCAGGCAGGCTTTCCTTGGAGCAAACCCCCGAGCAGGGCCCGGCCCCTGGCTTCCGGCCGGCACGATGGCCAGAGCTACCTTTGGAAAGTGGCCTTTGCCACCTTCAGATACGTTTGGCTTTGCCTCGTCATTTTCCTTAAAGAAGACTTTTGGCTGCGTCTCCTGGAGACACCTGTCCGCGGCTCGCCACGCCGTGTCTGGGCGTGGCAGGCAAGCAGGCCCGGGGACCCTTCCTGCGCGTGGAGCAGAGCTGCCCGGTTACAGAGGCTTAGGGTTTGGAGCTGGACCATCTGGATTCGGATCTGGGCTCTGTTCTTCCTCTCTTGATGCGACCTTGGCAACAATGGACCTTCCCGAATTCAAGTTCCTCCATGTTCAAAATGGAGTTTTAAAAAAATCTCACCTGCCCGCCTGACCTGTGCAGGGCTGACCTCGACCCGCCCAGCACAGCCAGCAAACCTGGCGTTTGCAGCGTGGTACCTGACAGCTGTTATTCTGAGTGTGATCATCGCCCAGCTCCAGGTCCCCCGGCATCCGTGCTCACTGAAGGCCACACGCGGGAGCAGTCGGTCCCTCTGCTCAGGGGGACGTTGCCTCCCCTGGACCAGGCTGACAGCTTGCTCTCTCTGACTGGGGCCTGTAGGCAACAGAAGCCATTAGGAGCAATTTGTTGTCACCAGGCAGACCTGCTCCCCGTAAACTGTTATCAATGAGCTTGTCAACCCAAGGCCTAACCTCCTTTGTTCTTTTCATCTGTTCTGCCCTCGGAGGCCTCTCTCAGGATGCGCAACAGGCTGCCTACACCTGTTTGGCTGGAGGCTGGCCCCGGGGGTCCGGGCGTGGCGAGGAGAGGGCAGCAAGCTGCCCAGGTTTCCGGTGCGCGCCCACGTCAGGCTGTCAGATGACAGTTGCTGCAGCTGCATCTGGTACTGGAGACGGTGCCAGGGGCATGGCACGCCTGCCGCCCGCGCGGATTTGCTCTGGCCTCCCCGAGCGGCGCGCCTCCCCTCCACCGGGCGGCTGCAGAGGCTGCTGCTGCTGCAGGGGCCCGGGTTGGCTGGCCGCGCCTGAGGCCCAGGAGGCAAGGAAACGACACTGCGGGACGCCCCCACGGGCCGGCACCTCCCGTGAACACAGGGAGGCGTGGGAGGTGTGCTGTGTGTGCCCCACTGAGTTCAGACCCGCAAGAGCTGCCCAGGCCTGAAGGCACATCAGGGCCAGAGAGCTCTGGGTCCGACCTGGCTTCTGATTGTTCAGAACCAGGCTGACAATCGAACAGACGTAGAAAGAGGTACGGAGGATTGAGTCATTGGGGGGCCAGCTTCCAAGAGAGGGCCCCGCCTTGCTTAGCCCTGTGCATTGGCACAGTGCCACAGCCTGGGGGTGAGGGGCAAAGTGGGGGGGGGCATGAGCAGTAGACTTTCATTTCTCACAGTTCTGGTGGCTGGGAGTCTAAGATCAAGGGCCAGCAAGGTAGGCTTCATCCTGAGGGCTCTTCTGGGTTGTAGGTGGCCACCATCCCTGTATGTGTGTGTGTGTGTGTGTGTGTGTGTGTGTGTGTGTGTGTGTGTGTGTGTGTTGGAGGCAGGGAAGAGTAGAGAGAGAGATTGCGTGGGTGTCTATTCCTGGAAGGGCACCACTCCCACCATGCGGGCCCCACCTCATGACCCCAGCCGACCCTAATCACCTCCCAAAGGCCTCCCCTCCAAATAGTATCATACCGGGGGCTAGGCTTCAGGATAGGAATTGAGGGGGCACAGGCAGGCCCCTAAGTGAGTCCATGGTCCCAACGGGAAGTGAAGGCCCCCAAGCTGCCCCTGGCTGTGCAGGAACACACTCAGGGACTTGACTTTGCTCCAACCGTAGAAGGAGAAGCAAGGCAGACCTGCTAGCTAGAAGACCACTCTCCAGCGCTTTTATGAAATCTCTGTATGCGGCACCGCTGGTCTTGGGAAACAGAGGAAGGACCCGGGAGTTTGCTGGATGCAAACTTCCAGTCAATGGGACCTCCTTCTCAGCTGCTCCCACGGCATGTCCAAGAACAAAGTGCAGGCACGGGCCGGGAAGAAGCTACACGTGGGTTCCCCTTCCCCCATGGGAGCCGTGTCCCAAGTGGCCAGGAGGGCAGGAGAGAACGCTGGGGACACTTCCAGCGCACTTTTCTGTGGGCAGTGCTGACTCTCCCAGACTGACAGCCCCAGCCTCTCCCCCACGTGCCCGCGGGGACACAGAGGCTCAGGGCAATGGGGCAGGTCGTCCTGCTCTCCCAGCAAGGGGGCTCAGCCTGGAGCTCTCTCCGCAGCTGCCCTCATTTCAGCTTTGGTGACTCTCCTGAGGGCAAATCTTGTGCTCTCCTTGCTCCTCAAGCAGGGCCAGCTGCTGGAGTCCATGCGGGCGGCAGAAAGACGCCACGGGCCGGGGCACCCATACCAGACGCTTGTTCTCACAGTTCCTGAGGCCGGAAGTCCCAGATCAGGGCACCGGCCCAGCAGGTGTGTGGCAAGGACCCTTCTTGAGCTTAGATGGCCGTTCTCTTGCTGTGTCACCCATGGTGGAAAGCAGAGAGAGGACACACTCTCTCCAAAAAGCATCACCTTGGGGACTTATTCTCAATATATGAATTTTGGAGAGGCTCAGTCCATACAGCAGCTTTTTAGAACACACTGCAGGTTTACGAAGCCAGCAGTGTGCTCAGGCTCATAAGCCAGGGCCTGAGGACTCTCTCCGTGCACCTCCAGGGGGTCCCTGGGTTAGACGATGCTCAGAGGCCCAGGGGCAGGCTTGGAGGGCATGTGGCCCCGTCCTCCAGGAGAGCCCCAGAAACGGGGGGGGCATGGCCAGGCACTGGGGTCAGTCCTTCAGGGACTTGACCATGACTCCTGTGACAACAAGGGTTGGAAAGAGGGTGGACGGCAGGGAGACCTTCCAGAATGCATCTGCTCCGCCTCACGCACCAGAGCTTCCCAAGAATGTTGGTAGCAGCACTTTCAGTGAAGACCTTTCTTGCCCCAAACTTTGTCCCTACCCCTGTGTTCTCGCTGCTCCTGACTTCTGCCCAACACGTCCCCCAGGTGGGGAGGATTCCGCAGAGCCTGCTCAAGCTCTTTGTAGGGGTGGGGACATTGCCAGCACGCTCAGGAGGGTGGGATGAGGGGAGCAGCCCCACAGAAGTCTTCCCCTGCTCCACAGCCGTGTCCCTATCGGGGTTCTCAGATTCCTCCGGCCACGCCAGAGCTCCTCAGAGGCAGCCAGCCTCCTGCCCCTGGAAAGCCCCGGCTTGGGGTTTAGCTGGATTAAACCACCCTCTTCATCCAGCAAGACAGCCTTGTGGTCACTGTCAAAACAGCTTCCTAAGAGGCGGGGCGGGGGGGGGGGGCACTTCTGAGCTCTTCCAGCTGAGCCAGCCCCCGAGGGTGCTATCAGGTCCTGCCAGCCGCACGCACGGGCCGGGATGAGCCGGCAGCCCAGAGGTGGTGGCTGCCCAGAGGGCTCTCGGAGAGGAACTGCGCTTCCTGAGGGTCGGGTCTCTCTCCAGCTTTCTGGAGCACCTAGCGCCCTTGGAGCAGTGGCAGGCCCCTTGGGGCAGATGGCACCAGCCTTCCTAGCCCGGGCCTGGCAGGGCCAGCCGTAGAAGGGAGGATGGGGTCGGCCACAGGGCAGCTGCTCTCTTTCTGCCTTCTCTTCCCTCCTTCTGGAAGAAGCCCATGATGCGAATTCAGGCTGCTGGGCTGGGGCAGCCCATGCTGCCTCTATAAGGTGACCGTGAGGGACACTCAGCCCCAGAAACCGGCCGGGCTCCCCTGCCGCCGTGCCGCTGTGCTGGCTGCAGCCTGCTGTGGGGAGCCGGGCTCCGGGTGTCCCTCTGGAGAGCAGCTCGCGAGCCGGCTGCCTGAACACAAGCACGTGGGTGCAGCTGCTCTCAAGGGGACAGTGCCCTCTCCGGGACCTTGCCCGCTCAGCCGTTGGGTGGAGGACAGGACGGGGGTTGACGTGGAGAAAAATGTGCCCCAGGCAACCCGGCCTCTGTGACCCCCTGGGTGACCCCGCAGCCTGAATGTGCACACACGCACACACCCACACACGTGATCAGCCACCTTGTGTTGCTGGACAATGCCCCATTCTTGGTCCTAAATGGGGAGCCTGTATGAGATTCCCGCAGCCGCCATAAAAAAAGATCACAAACCGTGTGGCTAAAAACACCAGGCATTTTATTCTCTGGAGGTCAGAAGTCTGAAATCAAGTTGTTGGTAGGGCTGCACTCCCTCTGATGGCTCTAGGGGAGGGACCTTCCTGCCTCTTTCAGTTTCGGCGGCTCCAGGGGTCCCTTGGTCCTTCTCACTTACAGGCGCATCACCGCGGTGTCTGCCTCCGCCCTCAGATTGCATCCTCCACTCTGTATGTCTCAGTGTCCAGATCTCCCTCTTCTCATAAGGACACCGGTCCCTGGACATAGGACCCACACCAATGTAGTATGACTTCATCTTAACTTGATTCCCTCTGCAAAGACCCTGTTTCCAAAGAAGGTCACTTACACAGGCTCCAGGTAGACATGGATTTTTGGGAGACACTAGTCAACCCAGTACAGACTGATGACACTATGTCTCCTGGGCCTTCTCAATTCATCTTGGTGACTCTTGGTGACCCCCTAGTGGCCTAGGAGATTTGAATGATGCCCAGCCTCATGGTGGCCCTGCCACCCTGACTGTACCCTCTCTAGCTTTCCTAGTGGGGACCTGGAAAATTTTAGGCCAGTTTCTGGAGGGACTCAGACAACAGGGAGGCTGGGAGATGCCAAAAATCAGAGGGTGGTAGAGAGCGGGGACTCCTGTTCTGGTTTTCAATGACTTTGAAGAGGGTGAATCCATTGTCCCCATCCCAACCCAACACATAAACATGGTCCGAAGAGCACAGAAACCCCTATGACTATTGTCTCACTTGACATTGTTGCTGCTCAGGGTACCGTTCCCAAGCCTATCAAAATACCCTTTCTCTTCTGCACCAGAGAAGGTGCCCAGAGTGAAGTCACTCTCAGCTGCAGGATGATGGTTGCAAAATCAAAGCCCTTTGTCTTGAAGGACATCTCACTGTGTCAAACCTCGCTCAGTGTGTCCACTTTCCCATAGCTGTGCCTGGAGGGAAGAGCTCCAGACCCTGCCAGCAGGTGCGCAGAGGGGTGCCCAGGGCTAGCGAGGCACACATTCAAGCCCAGACCCCGACAGCTCCATACACCAGCATCTCTCAGCCATGAGGTGGGTCTTTGAGAAATGATGCTCTACAAAGATCTTAATTCAAAGACATGACGTTCTCAAGAATGGCCCGAGTAGAGCAGTGGAATTGGGCCTTCATTGACAGAGGGGAGTGACTCCTGTGCAGGTGGAAATGGAGGGGTGAGTGCTATCTGGAGGGGTGCCCCTGGCCTAGGAGTCGTGGTCAGTCTATGCCTCGATGTCTCCATGAATACATGGGGTCCCTACCTGTTCAACCTCCCCACACTGCACCGAGAGGGTCACAATGAGGCAGTGTGTCCCAAAGAGGTTTGGGAGGCTAGAAAGGCCAGTGGGCTGCAGGGTTGTGCACACACACCCAGAGGGGGCTGCAGTGGGACAAAGTGGCTTTCTAGGGAAAAACATCCAAGATGTGCAGGGGACACATCTACTGTGACCCCCCCCCCCCCACTGGATACAGGGCCAACAAGTGTGCGAGCATCCCTTTTAGCAGGTATAATACCCATAAGTGCAGTTTGACGTTGCGTGCCCGGTCCCTCCTGGCTTCACTGGGATGGAGGCATCGAAAGAGCCCGCATGCCCCCTTCCTGCCCGCCTGGCCCATGTCCTCTGTGGCCACACAGACAGAATGCTGGAGAAAGGCCCATCAAGGGCATGGGAGTGAGTGACTTCGAAAGCCCTGACATTTACACAATTTGGGCCTGTTGTGTTTATTTAAGGACTTTTGCTGTAAAGGGTGCAGGGCCCTTAGTGGCTGGATCTGTTAATGCCTCGTGCTTTTGGTGTTTAAATGTGCCACTTTCAATGACTGTCAATGTTGACCTAAGTGAGAAACATCCAAACATGTTTATAGAGGAGACCCTGGGACCTCATTCTACACGATTTTTGTTCTGTGGAGAAAAACGAAAAAAGATAACACCAGAATTGGTTGTTTTTGTACGTTGTGGCCTCCTTAACAAGCCTTGTCATGCGTGTGGCCATTGCCTCCCTGAGAGCCTCAGGGCTCTTTATGTTTCCCTCTTGGAAAATATCAAAGGAAAGGCTTTCGGATAGATTATTAAGTGGAGGCTATTGGCATCATCACACTGAATTAATGGCTTTAATCTGAACATTTATTCATTGGCTGAAGAAATATTTACTAGTGCTTTCGATGTGGTGACATCATGCTTCACCCTGGCTACACAGGGTCCCTGCCCTGATGGAATTCTGGTTGTGGAGGAAGCCAGTGAGCGAAAAAATCACCCATGTTCTGAGTGGTGTGAAGAGGGACAGGCTGGGGGTGATAAGAGCCCAAAGAGCCTGGTCTATGAAGCTGGGGGACCAGGAAGTCCAAGGAGGAGGAAACCGTTAAGCAGGTCCTTCAGGGAGAGTGGAAGTGAGCCACGCAGCTCATGAAGCCAAAGCAAGGGGCGGGTTCTAAGGGGGAAATGTGGGGAAATGCCAAAGAACCAAAAGATGAGGGATCTGACTCATTATTCCACAGACTCAAGGCCTCACACTCTACCCAAGGCCTGGACTAAAATAATAGACGGGGAAAAAGGATGCCACCAAAGTAGATGGACGGGGGTGGAGGCCTTGAGGAATTCACACATGGACAATAAATATTGGGGCAAGTCAACTACTCTCCAACAGACTAGGTCTTTCAGTTATCCAGACGGGGGCCTGTGTCCCGGATGTCAAGAGAAGTCACTTGGTTTCTACCTCCTTTGTGGCCTTGGTGTGTCCCTCAGGGACCTTAAGTGTCTGGTCAATTGGAGGGTCAGAGATGTCTCTTCAGGAGTCTACATCCTCCATCTCTCTGTAGCTCATTAGACTAACAAACACACACCAGAAAGATATTATCAGCTGCCATTCTGCTTCAAGATGGCGCACCAGAGCACCAATTGAAATGGATGGCATTTGGTGTGGAACGACTCTTTTGCAGTTGTCTGGATCAAGTGACAGGCGAACAAATATGAACTGTCAGGCAGTGGGGTTGAAATAGAGTCCGACTTTATTGAATAACTGAGAACACAGTAAGAGGGTGAATGAATCAGTAGAACTTGGGCTCTGCTCTGTGCCAAGCTCTGCTAGTTACCGTGGCAGAGTCCCAGGGGCATCAGGCAAATACTTGACCCTAGGCTTGAAGGATGGACATTCTGTGTAGCCCCTCCAGCAAGAAGAACAGCGGAAGCAAACGCCTAGTGTCAGGCAGTCAGGAGACAAGAGCTTGA
Organism: Ursus arctos; assembly: GCF_023065955.2. NCBI lineage: Eukaryota > Metazoa > Chordata > Mammalia > Carnivora > Ursidae > Ursus > Ursus arctos. Next base: position 4,002,006 of record NW_026623089.1, on the reverse strand, counting down.
CTAAGCAGAGAAACAGCTCTGGGGCCAGAATGGAGGATAATAACGCTACAAAGGGAACAGAGGGCAGTATTCCAAAAGTTGGGACAGCAAGAAGACCAGCTGTAACCCTGGGATTTGTGCAGGAGAGTCACCGGAAACAGGAGTCCTAGGACATTTCTGCTATGTTCTGAGTGTTTGTATTCCCTCAAAAGTCAGAGGTTGCAATCCTAACTCGCAAGGTGACAGTTTTAGGAGATGGGGCCTTTGGGAGGTGCTTAGACCATGAGGGTGGAGCCCCATGCATGGGATTAGTGCCCTGACTCCACAGGGCTTCCAGCTCCTCCCACCAGCTGAGGACACTAGGAGATGTGCAGCCTGGAAGAGCTCACCTCGTCCTGTTGGCACTCTGATTTCAGACTTTCGGCCATAGAACTGTGGAAAATAAACTTCTGCTGTGTGTCAGCCTTGTGGGCAGAGAGGGGATGGAGGACAGGGGTGGGGGATTTTGGAGTTGGGAAAACCACCGAGAAGGGCAATGCAGCACCCGGGAGAGAGAGGGAGAGGGGCAGCTTAGCACAATGGCGGAATCTTGTGTAGGAGAATTCACACCACCCAGGGTTTGAACCCCACCTTGCTCTTTTCTAGAACAATCTGCCAACTTTCTGAGCCCCCAGCTCCCTCATGTATAAAACAGATCCATTTCTTATGAGGCAGTAGCAAGTTAATGTTAGTGAAGACATTTGCCTGGCAGGTCCCTAGGCATGGCCTAGACGCAGGTCGCAGAGACGCAGGCCCGCAAGGTCCTTCCCTGAAGGGTCTCTGCCGAGCAACCCCTTAGTCCCTGCCACTGCCCAACTGGGGACACAGAGAAAGCTCTCTGTGGAGCATGAGGGGGGTTTTAGAGTGTTAGAGCACTGGAATGGCTCCCTCTTTCAATATGTAATTAAAAATACAAGCAATGTTAGACCTCTGAGTCAAAAATTACTGATATGTTGGAATTATGATGTTTTAGATTTTTTTTTTATTGGAAACTTCCGGATCAGTTCATGGAAGTGAACCAGACCGGTTTTTCTGGCTCCCCTTCAATATGGACTTGGTCTGTAGGGGGCGGCACTGGGGCATGGCTTGCGTGGCCATCTTTTACACTGGGCTGTGCTTTCCTGAGGGTGCTAATCTGTCCCCAATCACTTTGGTGATCATACCTCAGCTCTGCTCACCCAGAATGACATCTCATCAGTTTGGGGCCAAGACTGCCACTGGGCCACCTTCCCACCCATCCCCTCCACCCATCGTCCCTGTACCAGGGTGTGTCAAATTCTTCCTTCTGGCAGCAGTGGGGCAGACCCAAAGAGAAGTCACACTTGGTCCCAGCCTACCCAGAGCTTGCAGTCTCTGGGGAATGGACCTGAGAGCGTTCCCATGTTAGCCAGGGTAGGCTGGGCTATGGAGCAGGAATGGATGACAGCAGACTACATGAAATTACTAGAATGAACAGTCTGACAGCCAAAGCTGAATACTCCTGACTATTCTGGGAGAGGAATTTCATGGGAGCAATAGGCCAGTGTTTGCAGAGCCTAGGGAACCCCTCGCCCCAGACTGTCTGACCTCATTAGCACCAGGTCACCTGTTTGATTAGAAGTTTTGTAGATTTTGTTGAAAAATCTATCAGAACACCTCAGGCCAAAAAGAAGTTGTCTTTCCATCGGTGGCTAGAAAGAGTGACATCTTCAGCACAAGGAGGAAGACCTCAGCTTCTTACCGGGCATGGAACCCCAGGTCTCCTTGGGGTCAGCCTCCTGGGAAGAGCAGATTTTGCCTTTTCCAGAAACTACCTGGGATACACCTGGACTCCAGCTCTTCTTCCAGATGCAAGAGGAACCAGCCTCCTGTGGGCCACTCTGGGCACGAAGAGGCCATGGGCTAGAAGCATAGGGAGCTGCTCATCCAAGTTGCTGGTTTCCTTCTCCTTTGCTATAAAAAGAAGCCACAGCATGAGGACGGAGAACAGGTGAAAAAGCCAGGACTGGATCTGTAGACTGGACAGGTACAGACTCATGGCTTCCCTGCAGGTGGGGCCCAGGGAGTTCTAGGCTTCCGTCTCAGTGTGGGTTTGGGTCCAATAATTCCACATCTCTGATTCTGTCCCTCACACCTGTCATCGGAGGTGTTGGAAGAGTTTCTCTTGTGCTCCACTGTCATTGCTGTGACCTCATGGCCGCCATGGCTCCCTATCTGCCTCTTGTGCAGCGAAGCTAAACACATCCTTCTGCACAAACACAACTCTTCCTACTTCTCTTACCTAAATAGGCCACAGCAAGACTGCCTAGCATGAACTAGGTAAGTAAATCTCCCCATTAATCTGCATTAATCATAGCTGCCTTCCTCAATTGACAGTGACCGGCAATGTCTAAATGAACTCTCCCATTTATAAGTAGAAGATACAATTCAGATAAATTAACCATTAATGCATGACAACACGAAGGAATCATCATAGAATCGTCAGCGTGGGTCAGAATTGGTGTTCCCAGAGGTGAGGTCCTGGCCAGCTCCATCGAGAAGCCCAAGTGTGAGCTGCTTTTCGGAGTCACCAGTGGTCCGCCTGGCTGCTGTGTCCTTCTGGAGTGGGCGGGCTTCCTACCCTCTTTACTGTAATGTTTGTATAGCATTTTCACTGACATACTACGTACTTGTTTGCTTAATTACTGCTCTGATACTGCCTCCCCTGCCCCGGCTTCGTCTACACAGGCAATCTTAGCAAAACACCCCAGAATAGGTGGTTTAAATAACAGAAATTAATTTTCTCATAGTTCTGGGGACTGGACAGTCCAAGATAAAAGTTCAGGTAAGACTCACTTTCTGACGAGAACTTGCAGATGACCGCCTCTGGCCGTGTCCTCACATGGCCAAGAGAGAGAAATCTCTGGTTTTGTTTCCTTATTTATAAGGACACCAGTTCTATAGAATCAGGGCTCTGCCCTTAGGACCGCAGTTAACCTTAATCCCCTCCTTAAAGGCCCCATCTCCAATACAGTTACCTTCAGGATTTGGGTTCCAACATATGAACTTGGGGGATGCATTTCGGTCCACAGTAACCCCTCTAAGACACAAACCCCTGGGTGGTAGAAATTTTTCTATTCCATCCACTATCGTAATTTCATTGCTTGGGATATGATCTGGTATATTATAGGCACCCTATATGTTGAATGAATAACAAATGAATTTGGGCTAGAAGACGAGACTTTGCCCTAGTAAAAGCAATGCCAGACAGCGATGCCAAAGCCTTAATCAAAGGCTTTTTGTCCTGTGACCCACACTTTGGTGTTTGGGTGAACCTGATTCCGGGGTCGTCCTGCCCACCTGCCTGCCTGGCACAAGCTCTATGTCCTCCACGGAGGGAGTGGTGGCGTGCACCCAGAACAGCGCCCTCTACCTGCTGACACACAGGGCTTTGTTCTGTTCCCTCTCATGTACTTGATCCTATTTAATCTTTACAGCAACCCTGGAGGTCGGCATCTTTATCCTCCGTGTGTAATAGGCGGGGAGGCAGGGGAGGTCCGGGGGAAGAACGCCATGGTGTAAGTAATCCATGGGAGGGACAGAGCTACGGTTCGAACTCAATTGTTCAGAAATGGCCCCAGGGACTGGCGGCACTTTCAGGGCCTGCCCTGGGCTGGGAGATGGGCAGCTGGGCTGTGTGTGGACTTCTCTCACCAACGAGCTCCCTCTCTGTCTCAGGTCCCTTTTTGGCTCATTTCACCTGGAGAGGGGAGAATGCATGCAAGCCCCAAACCATTCAGGCCAGTGTGGGTCGGCCGCACCTCCAAGCCCACTCTCCTCTTTGCCTGTCGGGGCTCCATCCAGGGAGGGAAGGATGCCCTCCCCCTGGCAGTGGCCAGGTCAACATGTCCCCAGGCATCCGTATCTGGGGGCAGGGCATCCAGAGGCAAAACTGATAGGACTGAAACAGTAATGGGGTGAATCAGGCAGCAGCAGTGGGCTACGAAGGGGATATTTTGGAGTCAGGGACCTCCCCAGACACCTCAAAAGCACTATAAAGGGAACTGCCAACACTCTGCCAGATGGAACCCAAGGGGGGGCCCAGCCAAGCTCCTGACACCTGTCCCCTGGGTCCCCCCCCCCCACGGGACCCACGGGACCGCACATCAGTCTGGCCGCTGGGCTGAGGCTGGTGCTGTGTCTTTACCCTGCTGCGTTCAGCGGGGAAATTTCCCCCTTGGAGTGCACCAGGAGCCCTTGCTTCATTATTCAGGAAGTCTGTAAGTTGCTGCTCAGCCTACTTAGCCACATTTACATATTTAAATCACAATTAATTGGAAAATTACAGTAAGGTGTGAAGTGGGGATCATTTCTTTCAAATGAGCATCTATGCTTGTTGATGAAACCGAGTCATTTGTTCCCTTCCAGGAAGTCTTCAGACCCCTAGCTGCGCAGGTGTGGGCCCGGCACGTGGGAGCCGCATCTCCGCACCCCCACACCCCACTTTGCAGCAAGGATGGGGGGGTGAAGGAGCCCCAGGGCAGGTGGGGACTGGAACTTTTCCTGGACAGGCACCCGATCCCCTAGGGGGTTTCCTGGGGGTCTGTCGAAGGGCAGTGGAGGTCCCTGCTTCATCCCCGGAGAGCCTGGGCCCTGAGCTCTGTTCTCCAGGGTCCTCATCCCCACGATGGGGTGACATGATACAAGACACGGTACCCAGCACCCCCCAGGGCAGGGGCCCCCTGCTGTCCTGTGTCCACTGGGGCTCCAGGCCGGAGCACATGAACACACCCGCAGGAAGAGCAGTAGTGGAGGTCAACCCCTGTGCCAGATGGAGGGCTTGGAGCCCCGTCTCCTCTCCCTCCCAGGGACCTCCCCCACAGTCATGGGAACCGAGGCTTAGAGAGGTCACCCCACCAGTAAAATCAGGGAGCTGGGATTTGAATGCGGGCAGCCTGGCTCCAAAATCCAGGCAATGGACCGGTTTGTTTGCTGCTTCCCACAAAAGCTGCCCTCTGCCTGCTGGCCAGGCGACGGTGGCCGGCAGGGGAGGGCCTGTGTGAGCGAACGTGTCCTGATCCTTCCCGCCTGGTGCTGGGAGAGACGAGGAGAGGACGCTGGGCGCGCACACGCATGCGCCCTGAGGGTGCGATCCCAGGGATAAGCGCCATGGTGGCTGCCGGACCCGAGCCCCGGTGCCACGGGCCACTCGGAGGGCAGCAGCGCATAAGGGGTCTCCTCCAGCGTGGGGAAGGCCTGAAGACGGGCCACAGCCAGCCCGGGACCACTGCTGCTCTGCAAAATCTGAGCAGGGGGCCCGAGTGGCCGAGGGTCAGCAAGCTTTGGCCTCCTTTCGCCAGAGCTTTTGTGAGCCAGCCTCACACACGGCAGGTGCTTCGTAAACCCCGTGAGATGCCTGGAGGTTTCGACTCAGAGCAAAGGAGGAAGAAGCGTGTGGCCTGCGGTGGGGAGTGGTGGACCAAGGTCGGAGTTCCGTCCTGAGGGATATGATGTCTTGGCCGGAAGCAGCCCCCACCTTTTCCCTGGGACCTCGCGGGGCTGAGCCCCGAACGCCGCACCTGCCGCAGCTCCGCGGGGCCGGCTGGGGAGGCAGACAGACCTTCCCGTAACCGAAGACACTGAATGACGGCGGCCTCTGCCTATCCATAATGGTGAAGCGGATACTAAGGTAAGCAGTAATCGGAGTAAGAGACCCCGGGGAATTGCTCGGTATGGCAGCACCGGGATTCATTTCCCTTCCCACAAACAGGATTGATAAGTGGCAGGCATTTGTTTTTCTAGATTCTCTGGGTCGCCTTGCGAGTTTGCTCCCGTCTGAGGCAGCCATGCCTCATTGCATAGCCGAAGGTCCACTGGCGTTTCTAGATATTTAACGCCTGCACAATTAACCAATCGTGTTACGTAATGTGTTCTTTAATGCTCCATTTATTTCGTAATTGAACATTTGTGCTTTCTGTTAGGGCGCATTGATTTTCACTTTTAAAAATTCCATTTGGAAGTGCAAGCCACTCTCCGATTCGAAGAGGGGTGCACCGGGGCAGCGGCAGATCGGGCCGGCTCGCGGGGGACCTCAGCTGCCTGCCCCTGCGCCCTCTGCGGCTGGGTGCTGCGCCTGCATGAGTTCGACTAATTCTCATGCAACCCTAGTGCTCCCCACTTTCCGAGGTGGGGAGGGAGGTGAGGGCAGCCCAGTGAAGGACAGACCACCTCTCTGAAGGGGAATGTGGATCCCAATTCAAACCAGGCAGCGGAGCCCTGAGCCCAGCTCGAGACCACAGCAGGACGCTGCCTCCGTCGCCGGGTTCATATCCAGAGGCTTCACCTCCCTGGCTGTGCACCGTGCCCCCTTGGCCTGCATCCAGGCAGGGCAGGATTCTGGCTGGAGGGACTTCTGTTCCTCTTAGCAACCCCTTGTCTTTAGCAGCCTCTGCTGTCTCTCTGGTCTGTGGGCTCCGGGCTTCGTGCGTCAGGACCGCCTACAGTCCGCACCGGCTCCCTCTCTGATGAGCCTGTCCTGCTGCCGAGTGAAAGGCAGAAATCAATAGCGAACTCGGGCTTCCTGTGCCCACAAGGCCCAGAAGCTACCTTCCCAGCCACCTGTGGGGAGAGGGGAAAGAGACACGAACTAATGAAATCTCCCGCAGTTTTGACCTGTCACGTGTGCCTGTTGTGCAGTGCACATCCTCGCTGGTGTCTGGACCTGTTAGTTTCTGCCGGGGCCACTTCATACGAGCACAGACATGTCTGTGCCGCTGTGTATGTGCATTTGTGTCTGGGAGGGGGTTGATGCACACTTGTCTGCTGGTCTCAATGCATATGTGCATTGTGGGGTGTGAGCCTGGGGTCTATGGTAACAAATGTGTGTGTGTGTGTGTGTGTGTGTGTGTGTGTGTAAGAGTGCATGTGTACACTGTGTTGACCTATGTATTGTTGAGTGTAACTGGGCATCTGTTCCAAGGACGTGTGTAGACCGTGTGTGTGTGCTGTGTATACCTACCCACGCCAGTGTGTGTGTGTGTGTGTGTGTGTGTGTGTGTGTGCGTGTGCACCTGCGGCCTCAGGGAAATGATATACTGTGTGAGCCACAGGCTGAGACGTAGGCTTAGGCTAATCTCACACCTGCATTAGCCATACATCCGTGGGGGGGGCTGCTTGCCTACGCGACCCTCCAGAGCAGACCCTACCTGGAGCCCATCTTCCTCCCAAGCAGCCATGACTGTGCCATGGAGCCCTGCCACTCTGCCCATCCCTGATTTTTCTTGGGGTGGACACTGAACTCAAAGATATCTAGTTTTTCTACTGATCAGTGACCTCTGGTTCAATAAGATGAATTGAGATAATGGGATTGTTCCCTTAGAAATCCTAACTTTGATACTCTTCCATGTGGATAGCACTTTCTGTCTTGTGGCCACTGGCATCTTCTTTCATGGTCTGTGATTGGGCCATTGGTGGAGACCAAAACCAGGAGCTAGAATTCCTGCTGTCATTTAAAAAATCACTAGAAATCCAAAAGCCCTGGTGGGCTTTGGCCCCTGCTAGTGTCCTGTTTCTAGATTTCCATGAAATTCCTTTCCTGCTTTTTCCAGTATACCCACTGAGTTTGGCCTAGCTTGAGTGAGCTGGATCTTTCCCCACGTACCAGATTACACAGTCCTCCCTGGCCTCCCCAGCCCGTAGGACTAGAGAGGCTCGTAGGTTAGGGGACTCCAAGGAAGTAACCACCATCCACCGTTTCACTGTCTGACCTCTTCCATCTGGTCCTGAAAACATTTCACTCTTCGGGAAGTCTCTGTTACGTACATGTCATGGCAGGTGGTACTGGGGGCAGAGGAATAGCAGTCTGGGGCATTTATGTCCGGGTCTGGTCTAACTTTTACGTGCACCTTGAGTCCCTCTTTCTTACTCATTTCTTTCATACAACTCATTTCTCCAAAAATCCAATGCAGTGCATGGTGTGTGTGGGCACACACACACACACACACACACACACACACACTCTAAATGCAATACCAGGCCCAAGACTGACAGCCAGCAAGATCATCGTCTCAGGAGATGTTCCATTACATAAAGTGTAGGCGGATTAAGAAAAGCACTGGTGGCCTCACCATGCTTGGCCCCTCTTCAGAGAGAGCAGGTCCCCCTGCCCGAAGGCACAGAACGGTGTCAGGTGCTTCCCTCACGGGGTGCCCCGATTCAGAGAAAACACGCAGCTCTGTTTCGTGTGTGTGGGTGCTGATTTTGCGCTCGGCAGGGAACTTTACTTCCTCAGTCTGGAATTCGTCAGCGGGCTGTGTTAGTTTCCCAGGACTGCCACAACTACGTGCCGCAAACTAGTGACACAAACTGGCTGGAAACAGCAGGATTTATTCTGTCACGATTCTGAAGACCCGATGTCCGCAGGGCCATGCTGTGCCTGAAGGCTCCAGGGGAGGACCTCTCCTTGCCTTGTCCCAGCTTCTGGTGACCGCTGGTAACTCCTGGCATCTCTTGGTCCCGTGGCTGGCAGAGTCACCACTCCAAGCTCCACCCCCACCTTCAGGGGGCCTTGTCCCTGTGTGTGTCTCCGAGTCCCGATCTCTCTCTTCTTAGAAGGACACCAGTCATCTTAGATTTAGGGCCCACCCTGTTTTAATATGATCTCATCGTACCCTGATTACATCTGTAAATACCTTATTTCTAACACGCACAGGTTTCTGATGGATGCATTCTGGGGGGACCCTATTTGACCTAGGTGCATGGGCAAAAAATAAGGCTTAAAAATGAGATGCTGTAGTCAACTGCCTGAAGGCCGAGTGGGATTCCATGGGGATCCAAGAGACTCCTCATGACACCAGACTGGCATAAAAACCAAGGGCTGAGAAATGTCCCGGGTAGGAGCCTTCAAGATGTGAGGTGGAGAATGAGTCTCCAGGCAGCTGTGTCCAGGCCACCCCCTTCTTTCCTCAGTTTGGGAGTGGCAGCCATGGCAGAGGGTGTTCTGGGCTCTTTGCCCTTTGGCCCCAGCAGGCCACTGCTCTTGCTTTCTGGCTCTAATGCCGCAGCATCTAAGGTTGGCCCCTGGAAAATGGCGGCTGAGTCTTCTCTTGCCAGACCGACAGTGAGTGACACAGTTCAGACACCAAGGTGCCCACACCTGTGAGATTGTCCTCCTGGGATGGTCAGCTAAGGAGGTCTTGAAGATGGCTGAAGTTGGCCAGGTGAAAGCCAGGGAGGATGGCAGGAAGTTCCAGAGGTCAGAAGAGTGCATGGTGACATCACTTCCGAGAGCTAATCAAGAGAAGTGTCTTCGCGCCCATTCTGAGCTTGCTGGCTTGTCTGCTTCGGGAGAAGCAGGCTTCTCGAGGGCAGTGCCTGAGCCCACAGTTGAGGCATACGCTTAATTGCACTGTTGCAAGGGGGTGCCTAGTGTTCGCTGAAGAAATGCCAAATATTTTAAACTCTACCTTCTTGCCTGTATGGCACTAAATTTTCTTGTTCCTCTCGATTACATCTGACAGAGACAGTAATTCATTCCAGATGTCCAAATCAGAACAGGTGACCATAATTTCAAGGAAATCCAGTGCTGTGTTATATATTTTCCCTTAACTTATTCAAACCTTACACAGTTTTTGGAAATGATGTTAAATAATGAATAAGCACGATACGTCCCTTTGAAGTTAAAGGAGTAAATCGTATGAAAGGAATGTCCACCAAAAAAATCATGCTTATTTCTAGAAACGTGTTTATCAAATGTTTTAAGGGAAGTCCCAAGAGTAAGTAAGAAATATAGTTTACATCATGACTCTGCACTCGTGTTTACATAGTTGAAACAAAAATTTGAGAAGACAACGCTTATATGAAATGCATTTTGATTCTTATCTATTCTGTCCCAGCTTATTGTTGCTATTGTTTTTAATGCTGGTCATGACCCTTTAAATTGATTTCTTAGCCCACTGATAGTTCATGTACTTGAAAAGCATTTGTTCTAGAGGTATCAAACACCCGCCTTTTTGGCAAGCATCTTCTTCTTTAAGATATTTCTTAGATATCTCAAATATCTTCAAAATTGAGACCAAGGGGGTATAGAAGGAAGGCAATTTCTGTATGCTATTTTAAAATTACATTTATAATTAAACTGACCTTGAAATATTGTCTTCCACTGGTGTTTAGAAGGCGAGCTGTAATGGTTCAAGGGCACTCTCAGAGAGAGGCTGTGCCCAAAGGAAGCTCAGCTGCTTGATGCCATGCTGAGCCTTCCAGCATCGCTCTCTGGGAAGGACGGAGTGCTCGCTAGCATTATGGCTGTTCACGTGGGCCCGGCAGGGGAATCTTTTGGGTGTGACGTGATACCATGGTTTGGTAAATATGGGCAGTTATCACTGATGGACAGGGTATGTGCATGAAATGTCGGATACAACTCAACCCCCTTGCATCCATCCATCCATCCATCCATCCATCCATCACAACAGCATGATTTTTTCATTAAGAAAAATGTCAAATATACTCACAAATGGAAAAAATTGTATGATGAATCCCCTAATACCCATCAGCCGATTAAATAGGTATTAGGAATTCGCCTCACTTGATTTGTGTATGTGCTCCAGGATTTAAAAGCACATTCCAGATATGATCTCATTTTAATTCTATGTACCTCATCGTGAAATTCTAAAGAATACAGACATTTTCTCACATGAGCACAATGCCGTTATCACATAACAAGGAGAAATATACATTTGGAATCATCACTAAATACCCCACCCCCACTCAAATGTCCTCAGTTGTCTCCAGCCTCTTGAAAGTTGGTTTGTAGAAAACCAGGTCCACAAGGCCCACACTTTACATGTGGTCATGAAGTCTCCTTAGGTCTCTTTAAATTTACATCACCCTCCCTTTTGTTCTGTTTTATGACTTTGATTTATTGAAGAAGCCAGCTCAGTCGTCCTTCAGAATCAATTTGTCTGTTGCTTCTTCCATGTGTCATTTAACACCTAATACTAGTCCCATATTTCCTGTAAACTATTCCAAAGTTTTTATTAGATTTAGGGTTTTTTGTTTGTTTGTTTGTATTTTTTGTTTGTTTGTTTGTTTTTGTTGTTTTGTTTTGTAGCAAAGATCCCCTAAGTACTGCCTGTTGTATTACAGCACGAGGCCTGTGTTGCCTGGGTGTTCCTTTTTAATGATCCTGAAATTGATCAAGCGGTTCAGATGGCAGCATGATGCCCCCGTTGCAAAGTTCCCCAACAACCTTTCCCTCAAAAGTTTCATATACCAACAATCCCTTCCTGTATCAGCTTTGTCTTGGGGTTTGCAAATTGGCAATTATTCTTTTTATCATCCTTTCCATTTCATCAGCTGGAATTTTTCTACAAAGACTTTACCCCGTCAACAATGTTTATTTGGTTTCTCCCCAAATAGTGTTCATATAAAAGCATTACACATTATGTAATTTGAATTGTTCGGATTTTTCTGCTCAGTGAACAGATATGAGTACTGATATACAGTTGACCTTGAACATCGTGAGGTTTGGGGAGACTGACCCACACACGGTTGAAAATCTAAGGATAACTTCTGACTCCCTCAAAATGTAACTGTTAATAGCCTATTTTTGACTGAAAGCTTTATTGATAACTGTCAATGGACACATATTTTTTGTTGTATTATAGACTGTATTCTTACAATAAAATAAGCTAGAGAAAATAAAATATTATTAAGAAAATCATAAAAGAAAACATGTTTACGGTACTGTACTATGTTGATTGAAAAAGAAAAATATGCATATAAGTGAACTCACACAGATTAAGCCTGTGTTATTCACGGGTCAACTGTATTTATTGTATAGATACTCATGGTGTAAACCTGGAATGATTCATCCCAACGAGCTTGTCATCTATATGTCTGGTGGTTTCTTTAGGAAAAAAGAGTCAGTGATGATTGGTTGACATAGGCAAACAGAGTTGCTTCCTCTCCCGTAAGGCTGGCATACCAGAGGCCCTGCTAACTCATATGGCCTTCTCCAGAGAGGTCCAGGAAAGTGTGACCTGTCTAAACCCAGTCTTGGTAACTGTCCATGGCTACCCTCCTGGAAATCCCATTGGAGGACTTGACATCTCTAGTAGGGAGAATCTACCATGTTGGATTTGGAGAGTGGTGGGGAAGAGAGAAGTAGTGGTAAGACATGGGTGGGGAAGGAACAGCTGCACATGTGAAGATTCTCACCATGAGCTCTTCAATGATTCTAGGAAGGAGTCTTGAATCCAGTTAAGGCACAGGTCTTTTCTGCTGCTATTTTTCATTCGTCTAACTACATGAGGGATTCTTTTCATCCTAGTCAACATACGCACACCCAAAGCCATGACTTAGATGGCATGTCAATCTTCCCATAAAATTGTATGAAAGGGAAGTTGACCATTGAGACTAGGAATGTGAGGTGCTGTCCATGAAAGGGGAAAATGTCTTGATTATCAACTGACGCTGACTTTTGGTATCATATTAACATGGTGTTAGGCTGGGATAAAGCGGGGGCAGTCCAGCAGTTTAAGTCACTCTCCAACATGCCCTTCTGCTCCAAAAAGTGGCAATGTGCTTATCTACATAGACCCCAATGTCTGAGCCCAACTTGATATTTTTTCTAACCCAGAGATAAAAGCAAATGATCTGGCTTCCCCCAGGAATGTTCAACTGGTTAAACTGGAGTAAAGGATACAGGTTACAGATTCAACTCTACTCTCAACTCGCTGTGGGCTGTTATGTGGGAAATGGTCTGAGCAGGCAATCAATAACTCATGTATTTACCAATCGTTTGACGAATCCAACTAGCTGTTTGTAACATCATAGGTAGCTCGGCTGAATGCAACCTTCTTTTCCCAGACTCTTTTGTGTAGGTACGCATAGCCTAAGGATGGTCTGTGAGTATGTTTCCAAATATTTTTCTTTTGGCTTCAGCAGACTCCAGACATTCGATCAAGCACATAGGCCAAGGCGAATATCCCGGTACACATAATGGTTGTGGAGAAGCCTGTTGTGCCTGGTTATTACAGATCACACGTAACAGTGTGTAAAATCTCCCGCTGTTCAGAGATTCTTGTACTAAGCAGGTTAATTAAACCTTAATTTGAATCTCCCAGCTTATATGGGTCTGGCCTTAAAATTATCCCACCTAATTCTCTGTCTATGTATGCATTAGTGAAGGAGGGAGAGGTAAGGTAAGGCATTTTATATGCCTGAGTCATTAAATTGGCTTAATCTAATTAGTAGGTTGTGAAACAGTTGAAGGGATTTGATCGACATGCCACCTCAGGAAAGCCAATATATTTTAAAATATTATTTTTCTTTGCAAAACACCAGCTGTAATGTTTTTGGTATGATAACAATTCATGGTAAAATTAAATTAGCCCGTGATACCTAGAAATCCCATGCAGATACACTCATCTCGGGCACCTACAGCTCCGACTGGGGCTGCAGGACCCCCAACTTCTGGAGACAATGGCCAACTTCAGTGCGGCTGTGGGGCATTAAACTAGCTTTATGACTCAAAACATCTGGGTATTTGTAAACTCCCAAATGCTTGGCAAAATACAACCATGGCCTTCATCCCCCAGCACCATTTTGCCCATGACCCGCCCCCCCCCCCCACGTCCCCAGCACCATCCCTAAAGGCTCTTGATGCTGACCCAGGCGTTAACGCTTACCCTCCTTTTTACCTTTACAATTGCAAATATAAATCGATCTGTTGTCACTGATGAGCCCTCTGGGAAATTCTCTGTCTCAGCTCAGGACATTAAAAGATGTTGGTGAGAAGTTTCAAAACCCAAGCACACATTTGCCCTATGTCTATTGCCAGCCATCAGGTCAGTAGTACCGCTTTCACGATAAGGAAAAGCAAATGTGATTTCTCCACTTCTGGATCCCTGTTTCCTTATAGGTCCGGTCTATCCTGTATGTAGGAAGCGTGACATTGTCATCGTAGCCTGTGCACCTCGGCGCACTGTACAGAAGCATAAGCCAACGAAGCAAGGCATACACTTCTGGCCCGACTAGCAGGAAGAAATCAAATAAAGGTAAGAACATCCTATAGGTCTTGTAACACAGAAGTGTTTTGGTGGTTGAACTTGAGAAAAGGGTGCACTTTACTTGTTGAAGTCCATTCTCAACTCACAACAGGAGGCTGTGTGAGAAAACGGTCTAAAAACAGACAATCAATAAATGTATCGCAAACACAGTATGCTGTTAAATGGTCCGGTCTTCTGATGTCTTTGAAGAAAGGGGAAGTTGTAGGAATAACTAACCAAAAGTAACCAGTGGAAACACTTACCTATATGAACAAGGGTCTCTGAAGGAAGTTACAAAACATTAGCTCCTGGCTGACATCCCATTTAGATAAATGAAAGGGAATCTCTCGTTTAGAAGATGTACCCCTTTCAGCCAGTGGTCCTCCTGCTCCGAGCAAGCATTGTGGGTAGAACCAATCTCGGGACCACAGTCCAGAATCTCAGATTCCAGGTGTGGACAGGGAGGTGGAGGCGTCTGACACGACGTTCTCATGCTTCCATGAGGACTCAGGGCCCTAGTTGGGCAGGACCGATGGATTGGCGTTACCTTGGAAGGCTAGTCCTAGAGCTCAGTGGGTTCCACCACATTTGTAGAGTGACCCCGGAGCACCCCTGGGTGCCACGGCAAGTGTCAAAGCCATTCTGCCAATGAGAAAACAAAACCTTAGAAATCAGGGTGCCCTGTTGCCTCTTGCCAGATGCCGACCTTCCGGCCTGGTATCTTAGCTAATAGCAGGGACTCTGAAGTCAGGTTCTCTGAGTTTGGATCCAGACTGCCATTACTAGCTGTGTGGCCTTTAAGAAGTCACCTTAATCTCTCTGTGTCTCTGTGTTCTCATGGGTCCAGCAGGGATGAGCATAGTTTCTACTGCACAGGAGTAAACTGAACAGCGTGTGGGAAATGCTGAGCCCGTGCTCGCGTGGGAAGGGCAACGTAAGCATTAGCTATCTTTTCGTGTGTTTGCTGCAGCCAGACCAGGCAGAGCACTAAGGGGTGTCCTCACCATGGTGCCACCAGCCAGGGCGGGGATTCGCCTTGGATCCTATCCTCAGGGTCATGCTGCCAGAGGGACTGGAACATTCTTTGTGGAGGTCTTGGTGACTGGCGGCCGGCCATGGGGAGAGCTAGAGGCAGCCAGGCGTTTGCTATGGGAGCCACTGGTATGCTGTCAGAGACTCCGTGGCGACCCGGCCTCTGTTCATCTTGCCTGGCTGTAAATCTGGTTTCCTCCTCCTGCTTGGCGCGCGCTGGCCTGTTTTCCACGATGCGCCAGCCGCGGAGGGCCAGTCTCCTCCGGAGCACGGCTGCCCGGCGCTGTGTCTTTCACCGTCTGTATGTCCGTGTCTTGCAGGTCTTTCTCGGAGCTTGGGATTTACAGCGCACGTGGCCTCTGCATTGCAGGGCTGGTCCCCATGCAAGACGGCACCCCCTCTGTGGGCAGGAGGGGCTGGCGGGGCAGTAATGCATCCTTGCTTCCCTTACGGGTATTCTAGAAGACAGGAAAGTGAGTTTTGCTCGACCCCTCTGGATATTTGGGAGAGGGAGGGAGAATTACCATCTTTCCTTTTTTTGGCTTCTTTTGTTTTGTGGGCCAATCCAGTAAAATAGTCCATGTTTTTTTTTTTTTTTTTCTAAACAGCTGGCCAAACTGTCTCCCACCTTAAGCACCTACAGTGCCTTTTCAGGAGGATGTGACGGTGCTGGGCTGGGAAAGCAAAGGCTTGGAATTAGGTAGAGAGACTGACTTCACCCCATAAGCCAGGGCTTCTCAACCTCAGGGCTAGTAGTTGGGGCCGGGTAGTACTCTGTTGTGGGGCCATCCTGTACGCCATGGGGTGTTCAGCAATGCCCACAGCCATTGCCCACGAGATGTTGGGGTGGTGGGGGACCCTCCAAGTCCACCACCCAATCACGGTGCCCGCTCTGCTGACTGCAGGGCCTGATATCCTTCCTGCAGATGTTGAAGTGGAAGGAGTACCTTCACGGCCTTGCCCTTGCAAATCCCTACCCGTTCAAGGGGGCCCGACCTGGCTCCCAGAGCCCTGCCTCTCGGGGGTGGTTCGCTGTACCCCGATGGAAGGGGTCGTGAGGAGGCGCAGGTGTTGGTGGGGGGCCAAGGACAGGAGGCTAGGACAGTGCAGTCTCCTCCAGAGGGAGAATGAAAAACACCAGCGTTGGTGTAAACTTGGAAGCAGGGGTGCCGGACCCAGGGGCGCAGCATTACCGGGGTGGCTGATGCCGCAGGACGTTCGGTAATTCCTAGAGGGAACGAGGCACAGGCCCTCCTCGCAGGAAAGAGAGAGGAAGGGGTCTTCTCGTTCTTCAAGTGAAACCAGTTCAGTGTTGTCATCCTGGTGTGTCTCTGTTTCTTTTGGAATGGCCTGACCGTGTGGTTCTTCCTTGGGGGCAAAGACCTCCCCTCCAGCCCCCGGGATGCACCTCCAGCCGAGCTCTGCTCTTTCCCTCAGAAGCCCCTAGGCACCCAAGTTACCTGCAGTCCCGAAGGCCGATGACAGGGGCCACGGGCACTTGTGACCCAAGGCAACGCTCAGTGTGGACATTGGATGGACTTACATAACATTTGCTTTTGTGTAAATTGAGAGATTTAGTGGTTATATTAAATTCAGCCATGGTCTGGCTCCCTCATTCCTGCTGGCTCTGGGGTGGGTTTGTGTGGGTCGGTTTGGAGCTCCCTTTCCTCCAGCGTGCTGGGCTGGTGTGGCCTCAGAGAGGCTCCGGGCGGTTGGAAGCGGCCAGTGAGGGAGGGGCTTACGTGTAGCTCACGCACACGTCACTTAGCTGCAGTGGACACAGGCTGAGTCTTCTGCTCTGCTTCTCCAGCCCTGGGCCCAGGGCCGGCCGGGCCACAGGGAGGGTGGCACCTGCTTTTCCTACAGGGCCACTCCCAGCAGCAAGGCTGGGGGCCAGGGGTGGCGAGGTGGCACCTTGCAGTGCAACCCATGGGTTCCGGCTCGGTCGCACAGCACCAGCTGGCCCTGGCCTCCTCCCGCTCCATGGCCATCCTTCCTCTCGGACCACCTGTCCTGTGTGCTCCCTGGGCCAGCACCAGACACGGAAGTGTCAGCCACCTGCACTGAGCATTGAGCCCCACGACAGCTCTAGTCCCTTCTTTGTGACTTTTGTGCCTGTATCAGACCCTGACTCATAGGAGCAAGAATACATGTCAGCGGGCATCTTCTTCAGGCTTCTGAGCAGAATAGGACCCCTCTTCTCCCGGCTGCGTGAGCCTCAGGTGGTAGGAGGGAGAGCAGCCTCTTCAAGAAAACGGTGCTATTTCTGGTCGTTTGTCTAGGATCCTGTGAAGGGAAGGTTCGTGGTGCTTGGACATCCTGGGTCTGTTGCCCAGTGACTGTGATGATGTGGTCTCTGTGCTTTTCCTACTCTTTGCTGAGTTCTTAGGACGCCCCAGAAGCTATGCTAATGGCCTCAGATGGTACCACCTGATTGAGCTTCATAAAACTGACAAAGTGGGTCCCCTCTTCAGAGATGGGGAAGTGGAGGCGTAGGGAGGAAACTAGCCTGCCCGACACCATCTGCTCTGAGGCACCTACCGCCTCTCTCGGGAACAAACAGACTTTCTTGCCTTTTCCTTTTTTTCCTTCTTCCTGGCCTTATGGTTTTTCAGTTTAGACGCCAGTGACCTAAGTGAGAACACAGAAGAGAATGAAAATAAATGTTGTGTTTTATTAAAAATATCAGAGAGAGAGGGATTTTTCTGGTGCTCAGAAATGGATTTCAGGTGCCGAGAGATGGGGTGGAAGCGTCGCTGGCTTGCACCTCTTAGCCTGAACTTCTCCAGGGGTTGGAAAGTGCAGTTATTTGCAAATATTAGTAAAGCGGCAGATTGTCATGTTTCGCGAGTCACTGTCCCAGTTAATTGAGGCATCTAAAGACTGCACAGGGGGAAGCCGAGGGTGTCACCCAAGAAATCTGACTCCCCAGGCTGACATGTCACAAGAAGCCTGGGCTGCACTGGGGAAGGAGAAGCCAAATGTGTCCCGCGTTCCTGGTGCCAGTTGATTAACAGAGCGGCATCAGTGTGGGTCTCCGAGGACAGGCCTGCAGGGCCTACCCTCCCGGCTAGCGGGAGAGCTGCTCCCCTGGCCCGTGGAGGACGTGGAGCCCGGAGAAGCAGCGGCTGACACGCGACGGTCCCCACGTTGGAAGGCACAGCCTGCCAGTTCTTGGGTGAAGAGCTCCAGAGGACCTTGCCAGAAACCCGAAATAGGTTTTAAAGGAAATGTTTTCATACTAGATAATTAATTCCATCTAAATTAAATGTTTGCTTCTTCTGATTAAAAACCTGATGGACGTGTTACCACAATTAGGTTGTTCTTGCCACTTCGAAACTATAATTAATGGCTCCAAAGCGTCTCTGCTTGGAGGATTTACTTACAGCCTTAATGTGTAAAACATATTTAATTTTTCTTTATCAAAACCCAAGTAAACTGAAGCAACTCATGTGTGTGCCCCCAGCCACATTTAGTCCTGTTGTGAGGAAGTCGATCTACACTGTTCATAAGGAAATCGGCCATTCGAGAAAAGTACCAAGTGTCTCCAAAGTTGTTTTCAAGTCTGACATCAAAATCCTGGGAACGCGGAAGGACAAAAAGTGTATTTAAAATGGAACTATGGGTTTGTTCTCCGAGACCAAACTGTGCAGAATTGAAAAGCTCAAACAGGGCTAATTCACTTTGGGGAGTGGGGGGGTCCTCCAAGGGCTGGGGGGGATGGCCAGACTCACTCTGCCTGGCTTTATTAACTCATCCGTAATTAGCCCATAGCTTCGATACAATTTAGCTTGTGCCATATGGGCTAATATAGTGCTGAACGGTACCCCCCGTGCAGGTGACAGTCTGTCACATTGAAGGCAGATTAGCATAAAACAAACAACAACACACCCTTAACGACAATGGTGCCATTTGCAACGCCAGAGTTATGGTTGTGTAAGCACTTCCATTAGAAACTCTTATTTTCAAAGATTTTATAAATTAGTCATTTAAAAAATCACTCTGGGCTGAAATAAAACCCAACCAATCAGCTCTTAGCCAGGAAGGTTTATGTTCAATGACACTAGAAAAAAACATGTGGTGATTGCCCCAAGTTTTGGCTGCAAACTGTCTTTCCTCAGATTCACAGAATCAAATATCGGGTGGGATTTTGTGTTGAATGACAGAGATAACTATCTGCCCAGGAAGAGACGACAGCGTGCTCCTACAGGACTAGAGTCACCCGGCCGGGCCGGTGGCTCTCCTCACCGCCCACACTGGCCGTGCACCGAGCACACGTGTCCATTGGAGGAGGGGGTCACCGGGAAGCTGGGCCCTGGGACTCATTCAGGGGTGGTGGTTACAAAGTCGGGAGAACCTCGTTCAAATATCTGTGAGTTTTCTCTTTGTCATGGGCTTCGTGAACACACAGTAGTGAGGCACCTGGCAATATTTGTATTTTTCCATCATTCAAGGCCAAAACTATGAAATTGTTGAGAGCCTTCCACATGTTCACAGAGGGTTCTGGCCCAGTTGACTGAGCCTTGCTGGGCGCACCACGTACATTGGTCACAATAGCTATGTCTGATCCTCGCTGAAAATTGTGACCATCATCCCATCGTCACCAGACCACGTTAGGCCAGGACCCATCAACAGGTGTAATCAATTTGAAAGCACTCCAGTCTGCGAGTAGTGTTTCCTGTGACTTTTAACAGGATCGTTCACTTCTTTCTCCCAAAGCTAAAATTCGTTTCTTCAGGATTTTGATTCTGCTTTCTTTCATATTCTGCTCAAAGCATCCTGATGCCCCAGGAGAACCGAAAGCCTTGAAGGCCTCCGAAGCCTGGAAACTCTGCTGCCGATTGGTTCCACACGCCCCCACTTACAGATGTAGGAAGGAGGGAACGAGCAAGCGGAGAAGACCTGGGGGCTTGCCCGAAATGTGCAGGAGCGGTTCGGAGGGCCTGTGCGTCTTGTTCAAATCTGTTGTCTCCAACATATAAGCAGTTGGAATTCGAGCAGTTTTGAGCTTGGATAACCTAAATAATCACATCTCCTCCCCATTTTTCCTTGAGAAATAGCATCAATTTTAGCTTTGGCGGTATACTGTACCCACGCAGTGGATCGAGGGGAGCCCCGCTGGCTGGGCGGCCACACCGGGAGCCAGGGATGTTGTCTTGAAGACGACAGTAAGGGAGAGGACCGGATTTGTGGGCTTGGGACATTTGCATCAGGCTCGTGTATAACAAGTTCCATGCACAAGAAGGGACAGAGCTTTGGAGGGAGGTTTAGGCATCTCGAAGCCTTGACCTTGAAGAGACATCCCAGGTCTTAACAAAGAGAAGCAACTAGGGTCAGCCATTTGGTGATGTTTATCCCTTCCCAAGGGAGATGGGCAACTCTTTGGGCTGTGGGGACAGTAGAATCATCTGGTGGCTTTTGATGCAAACAGAGCTGCGCCTCATGGGTCCCCTGCTTCTTCTGCCCCTCTGTCCAGCGCCCCCGTCAAAGGTCTGGCATGAGCTCTGCTGGGGAGAAGGCGTCTCCCCCGGGGCTGGTCCAGCCTTGCTCTGCTCAGGGATGTAGATCTCCCTTTTAATAATGCTCAAGTCATGACACAGCACTAGCTGGGAAAAGAGCATTTCTTTATTAAAACCACTTTATTAAGTCTGTTTCTCACCCGTGTTGGTGGCGCTGGCCGTGCGTGCATTTCCTCTGCTGCTAAACATGGTAGAGTCTGGCAAGTTTTGCAGACTTTTCTTTTGAAAGGCAGCTCTGCTGTTTTGCATCACTGGAGTGAAATGATTCGTACTGTGCAGACAGGAGCTACACTTTCCTACCTCTCATTGGCCATTTATGTGACTCTACGGTGTTCAAATGGTGTGATGTGAGAGGATGCCAAATGTCCTGCCATTTCATAACCAGCAGCAGACAGAGCTCCTTTCAAAATGCCGCCGCTCAGAGCATCTGTTGTTATTAAGTAAGGTGATCAAATGTTGCATAGGACTTCAGTTTTGTTTTTCTCGTCCCTTATCGAGCTAGAATAATATGCAGTTTGTGGACCAAACAAACGTGTTAGGGCCATTGTGCCAATGGTTGCATTTTTGTGTTCCCGTTTATTACTGATTGTAAAATAAACTTTGGCCTTTTTTAATAAATGTTATAAAAATGCTCTGTGACTCGGGAGAGAGTCACCCATTAAGTTCATTTAACATCATCATAATTAAAAATGCAACACCGTCACGCATTCAGGACCCATGCCCATAAAAAGCCACATTGCCTAAACCGAGAATTTTCCCCGCTACCTGCCGAGCCTTGGGCAGGGAGGTGGGGGGCGGGGGGCACACAGGGGTGTGCCCGCGCACATGGCCCGTGCCGCTCCAGGGGCTCTGCAGGTCCCTGGCTGATGAGATAGGATCTCCAAAGGAATGCTTTTAGCTGCCTCACACTTCGCTCTCAAGGAGAGTATGAACAATAACAAAACCCAGGCAGAGGCAGCCCCAGACAAGATGATTTCGTTTTGGTAAAAAAGTCACAAGAGGGAGAACTGTAGTGGCTGGAGCCATCTGGGGAGTGTCGACAAGGCAGAATGCTCTCCCCCCAGGCTCCCCGTGAGCTCGTGGCTGCTTTTGATATTTGGAGATGATGCAAACCAGAGGGCGTAGGGGAGGGTGAGCTGGGGGATTCATCTCGGGTGAGGGTGGGATGCTTGCTTCCGTTCAAACCTTCTGGGGCCTGTCTTCAGAGCCTCATTCTCAGCCTCTTACCGTGAGCCCCCGTGCCACCGATTCCCAACACCCCTCCGCTTGGAGGGGCCCCCAGATTAAGTGGGTGCCCGTGCATCTCGCTGCATGGGCCGCGTGGCCCCAGGGAAGTGTAAGACAAGGATTTGGTTCAAGAAGGTCAGCACATAGGAGTGTCAAGCCCTGTCCAGTGAGGCTAAGCTGAGGGGTGGGCTTCTGTCCAGCCTTTAGAATCTGTGTGGGCATAACCCCCAATCCTGGCCTTTACCTGAAATGAAAGAAAGAAGTAGGATCCACGTCATCCAATTTCAAGCTGTATTTTCAAGGAGCTTCTCGGCACAACTGCTTTCACGGAGGCTTTATATAAATGGTGAGTGAAGAAAAGTCAGTGTTGAGGGAAAATCTGTTAGTTCTTTAATGGTCATTTGGCCAAGGAAACCATTCTAGGATGCGGGCGAGAGTGGCAGTTAGTGGTGGGTCTGTCCCTGCCACGGAGATGGGAGTGAAGGATGGACACGTGGACGCGGAGTCTGGACTTCCTCGCATGGCACAGAGGACGTCCTCTGATACACACGGGAATGACCCATCAGGTGGACCGGCACACTGTCCATCGGTTCCAACACTTGAGTCTCTGCTCTCGAGATCGCAGGAGCAACTGCCTTTTCTGCCGATTTCTCTGCCGGAACACAGTCTCTCCCCCGTTCTCTGTCTCCTTGCATTTGGTTTTGTTTATCAGCCAACAGAGTCCGACCAGAAGAGCATGTGAATCCTGCCTCCCGGCCCCTCTTCCCCGACAGCCCCCAGGCCACCCCCGGGCACCAGCCGCACCCCATGGGGCTTCCACCCAGCCCAACGGTACGGATTCAGGGAGCCAGCGGCGTCTACACTGCCCATCTACTCCAGGGAACGTGGCCACATCACAGCAAAGGTGGATGACGCCCCTCACAGGGTGATGCTTTTAAGTCACAATTAAAAACAACCCAGATGGGCACTACCCAGCATTCCCGTCACCGACGGGACAGCCACCTAAGTCACCGGAGCTGTCTCTGAGCATCGTCAGTGAATACATTGTCTGACTGCCTTCTCCAGGGCGTCACTGTCTCTGTAAACCAATTTCTGCACCGCGAACTCCGGCTATCTTTACCATCACCCACCCGGAGGCGCTGGTGTGCCCCACGCCACCCCTGGGCCAGGGCTCTGCTGCAGTGATCGGTGCCCCGCCAGACCCCACAGCTGTGCCTGCCCCTGCGGGAATGGCCCTCCCCACATTGTGTTAGAACACAGCGGCCGTGGCCTCTACTTTCTCTTCTGAGTGCGGCTTGATCACAGCCTATGGAGGATGAGAGGGACCTTCCAGAACATTCCGTCCTGTCAGTTGGAAGGTGAAGAAGCTGAGTGTTGGAGAAGGGAGCTTTCCCCGAGTGAGCCAGCAGTGGCCGAGCTCAGGGAGAGCGCAGGACGAGCTCCAGTGCTGGGGGCCTGATTTCTGTCCCTGTTGGCTCTGATGCGGTACCTTCCCTCCCGGCGCTCCTCGGTAGCTCCAGCGGCCAGGGCGGCAATTCTTCCTCCAAAGCGCCTGGTACAAGAATCTCATTTTCCTGCCTTCGTTCCATCTGTGAGGTCTGCCTGGTCTGATGATGCAATATACCTGCTCAGACATTTTCAGTGGCTTCCCAATGTTTAAGAATTATGTTAAAATATCCAGGCTTTGTCCACTCTAGCACTGGCCTACCTGCCATTACTTGTGTCCGTACGCCAGCCTCCTTGCTCTATTCCCCGACGCTGACGGTCGATTTCTGTCTGCAAAGTCGTTCCATGCAATTTTACGTATGTGGGTTTTCGGCTTCCAAAACTCCTGCCCCACACCCCGAGCTTTGGTTCTTCCCTTAGGTATTCTTCATCCTGAAGGCTTTCCCGGGCCCCTTGGTCTTGCCGAGGCATACCCCACACCCTGCTCACAGCTCCCAAAACCCTGCAGGGCAACCTCCTGTTTACTGGTCAGTAGCCTTGCAGATGTGAGCCTCGCAGCACGGATTTCAGCCTAAGCACCAGCCCCTAGTGGGCTGCTGGCACTCCATGAACATTCCTTCAATGAAGAAGCAATGGATGGAGACCTCCAAGGAGGCTTTCCCATGACCCAGGACAGCCACTCTCACCTGGTCCTCCAAGAGCGCACTATGCTTCGTCGGTACCCTTGTGTCCTCTTCGTAGCAGCACCTCGTGCCATAATACTCACAGCAATGCCCGTGCCGTGGTCATAGTCACAAAAACGGATACGGCACCCAAGACTGGCAAAGCGTCATCTACTACTTACTTATTCTTCCATGAGCTTCTCCAAGTGCCAAACATTGAGTGAGGGACAGAGTCCCACCCAAGCGGGCACCTGCTTCTTGAGGGGCTCCCTGCAGGGAACCATGGGGCGGGGAGATGGGGGCACCTGGGGGGCTTCCGAGAGGAGAGTATGGGCAAGGGAAAGGTGAATGAGCTCCTGAGCGCACGCAGGAATGAATGAAATGAGAGGACGAAGTGAGGGCGAGGCCGATCGCCACCTGGCCCCCCCGGTGTCACTTCCCCACCTGGTCTGACCTGACCTCTCGGCCACCTGAGGACACCTCCGGGCAGTATAGGGGCTGCTTCCCTGCTCCCTTCTCTTTGCCGCTGTTTGAAAAGAGTGACTTGTTTTTGGAGAGAATTCCTGATTGTCCAGAGAAGGAGCAGTCTGGCCCATCCTTCCACTCAGGGTGCTTTTTTATTGCTGCAGAAGAGAAATGACACTTTCATTTTAAAATAGTTTTAAAATAATTATTATATAAGTTCCTCTCCAGCAGAATATAGCTTTTGTTTGTTTGTTTGTTTGTTGTTGTTTTTCATCCAAAAAGACGCAGCGAGTTGGGTCCATTCGCACATCTGTTTCTCCCCTGATCCAAGCTCTTGGGTATGCCTTGTCTGTCTCACCCCATCTGGAGACCCTCCTCCAGGTCACCTGCAAACGAGGGCATGAGTCCCAATGCCAGCGCAGGACATTTTCCTGCCTGTGTGCTACAGCCCGGAATGGGGTTTGTCACGACACCTTCAGCACAGCCAAGCACTTTCTCTTTTTTATCTGAAGTCAAAAATATAGCTCCTTGCAATTTTGGTCTCCTAGTTCAGTTTTATGTTTGACTTTGTTATTTAGCAAACACGGGTTTATAAAAAAAAGCTTGGCTTGAAGCCGCCTGGGGGGAACTGCCTGGGGGCCCCTTGGCTCAATAAGAGGGCAGCCTGGTCCGTTAGTTGTTCTGTGCCTGGTGATTGTTAAGCCTGACACATTTTCTGTACGTTCATAAGACACTCCTCTCGCTGCCTGTAACTCTGTGAGCATTGTCTTCCTTCGAAGGCCAAATGGGCCTGTATCAGCAAGGGTCACTTCCTAGGGGTGGATAGGCGAGAAGGAAGAGGGTCGTCAGCATGTGGAAAAAGGACTAACCCCCTCTGCTTAGCCCGACACCCTTACTTTAAGGGCACTGAGTTTGTGGAAGCAGATATCCTGGGCTCTGATCCAGTCAGCCCCTCTCCAAGGGAACTGGGTTGTCCTCAATCTCTGGGTCCTTTGGCCACGGCAGAACACAGGGTCCTCCCTGGGGCTGACACTGTCATCTAGGTGTTCCTCCTTCTTGGCCACAGCAAAGCCCAGCCCAGGGGGACATGGCTTTCCGATGATCGAATAAACCAGTGAGGCCATTGACGGAGAATGGAGTTCCCAGAGCACGCGTGCATCACACAAAATGCACAGAACGCAGAGGGTGCGCATGTCCCCACGTGCAAGTCTTGGGATTCCCGACGTTTCCTATGCCACTGAAAGATGTCTTCTAATCAATAAGACAAGAAATTTTGAAAGTGGAAGGGGAGACAAATCGAGGCAGCCGGAGCTCAAGAAGAGGGCTGTAAGAAGATGATCACTGAGAAAGTATGCTTGGTTTTAAAGCATTTGAGAAGAGTCTAAGGTGTGGAAAAATGACTTTGTTTCCCAACCATCCTGTTCCCATCTGCAGCAACCAGCCAGCTTGGAAGCCACTGGACTCTTATCCCATCTTTATCCACTCTTGGCAAAGAGGGTTCCAGTCACCAAGTCCTACCACTGCTACCCTCACCTACTGCAGATCCATCCTGTCCTTTCACTCTGGCCCCTGCTGGCTCTTGACTGCCTGGGAGCACTGGGTTCAAATCCTGATGCTTTCATTTAACCCCTCAACAATACTTATTGAGGTGTTCTGTGTGGCAAGTACCGCATTGGTGGTGGGGCATTGGGCTGGTTGCCAATCTTCCCCATTCGTCTGATTTCTTACAAGCAGAGTAAAGGCTAACAGTGAAAGCCCATAGACAAAGTGAGAGGCTAAAATGCAGTAGTGACATAAGCACAGGACACAGTACTTGGCACAAAGGAAGGAACTGATAATGTGAGAGCAGTTGATGTTTAGAGCTACAATTTTCTTTAAAGACAGAAGGAGAATGAGCAGGGAGGGACAGAGGGAGAAGCAGACTTCCTGCTGAGCAGGGAGCCCGATTTGGGGCTCAACCCCAGGACCCTGGGATCATGAGCCGAGCCGAAGGCAGACACTTAACCGACTGAGCCACCCAGGCATCCCTGGAGCTACATTTTGAAGGTCAAGTAGACTTGGAAGCCAAGAGGGGCTGGACAAGGCGGGGGGTAGCACCCAGTGGTGCTCCCATGGCCTGGGTGGTGCCCATCTCCTTAACCAAACTGAAAGCTATGTGAAGAACGTAGTAATTCATGAGCCCCTTGGGCGTCCTCCTGTGACCCAGGACTCGGAGCACTGCTTTTAAATCCTTGCCCCTGTATCTGATGGACTACTGGTCAGGGTGGAGCTCTGGCTCCACTCCCTTTGATAGGAAGGATGCAGTGAACCCAGCAGGAAGCCTTACGCCTGAGAAGTGGGGCACTACGAAGACTCAGAATGTCCTGAAAACATTGTTGTTATCATTACTGTTACGGTTTGCATTTTTATTTGAACAATCTCCTCTGCTCAACCCGACCACATTGTGAAATACCTTGTTTCCTAAGTAGAGGGGATGTTGAAGCAGGTGGGACGCTCATTCAGGCCGGGGGCGGGGGGTGGACTCAGAGATCCCAAAGCACCACTCTAAATTCTTTCCACTGCACCAAGCTGTCTTCGGGTCCCACTGGTCAACCAGGATTGTGAGCCACGAGCAACAGCGTGTCTTGGGCTGTGTGTCTTCAGACAATACCTCTATCATCTATCTACGTGTCTACGTCTATCCATCATCTATCTACCTATCAGTCATCCATCACCTCTCCGTATCATCGATCTATCCATCATAGCGGTGCTTCACAGTGAAACGTGGGATAGAATGCGCTCCTCTTAGAGATTACGTCTGGGTCAGGGGACTGATTTTTTTTTTTTTTCCTGCTTTTTTTCCTCTTCTCAGAATGTTGTATAACAGTAGAAACAAAATAACAGGTCACCTCTATGCCTTTGGCAACTGGAAACTTTCCAAGGCGGGCTAAAAATAAGTGATGGATGAGAACTTGTTCTTCCGATATCCAGTGAGGGAACCGGGTGGGTCAGAGTGGCCCTGTTCTCTTTGGAGGAAAGAGGCCTGCCGAGTGGAGCGGACAGCGTGGGTGGTCAGGGAAGCAAGTTTGGGGTCTGTCTTCGTCAGTCATGAGCCAGGGCATGCATCGTGCTCGCTCTCTCTCTCTCAGACTTGATTCTCACGTGTAAGTCACGGGAGTCGGGCCACTGCCTGAATGCAAAGAGCTCTCCTCTCTCTGAGGTGCCTCACTTCCCTGTAGCTGAAGACAGCAGCAATCTGGGGGGCTCTTGGGGTCCTCCCTCCCTGGGCACGGTGGTCTGAGGGACACCAGTGGCAAAACCAAAGATGCGATCGTTAGCATCTTGGTAGCACTCCATCCCAAGTCCAGGACTAGCAAAGACAGTCAGGAGCGGAGGCGGAAAAGAATGTTGGGGGCAGCAGGAGGGGGAGGGGGTGCGCGTGCTGGCTCCCGCTGTGTACCAAAGGGAGGAGACAGCCCGACAAGTAGGGTGGGAAATTCTCCTGGCAACTCACTTATAACAAACTACTTCCAAAGCTGCTTTAAATCATTTACCTACTTCAATATCCCAACTGCCTATGTATTTTTCATCTGTTCCCATCCCTACAGGCTATCTCCCCAAATCAGTAAATCCAATTTGTCATCACTCAGCTATGTTTTGAGGCTCCGAACAACCATTTTTTATACAAACCAAATGGGATTAACTTCCATCAATTGTTTAACTGCAATCAAGACATGTTCATAAACAATGTAAATATATTTACTATATTCCTTTACAAGACGAGTGCCTATAACCAGCCAAGAAGCCAGGATAAGAGTGAGCCATTCCTGATGCTTTATGGGACCATTAATGAGTATGGATTGCTGTGTCTCTTTAATTTTACCTTGGCTTGAGGGAGCCTTATTTTCCTAGGGATTTGGGTTAGCTCCCAGATGGTAAGAATCAGGATCAATCTTCTTTTTGAGTTAAAAAATCACTCTCACATCCATTCTTGCCAGTTCTCCTCTAGGCTCTCATTCCCCACTACCTCGCTAAAAATAACTGCCCGCGGTCTGTGGAATTTGTCTGCTAATTCCCTCGGTCCCCAAAGGTGCTTACTGGTGACATGCGACAGACTTGACCGGCTCAGATTCCCGAAGTTGTCTTGAGTCGCTACTTGACGTTTCTGGGCGGGTGGGACCATTTCTGACCTCTCTCAGGTTTACGCGCTGTGTTCTGCTCGTGAAACAAAAGCAGCGCTGTATTTTAAAAGGTGAGGAGGACCGCATGTTTTACTTCCTTTATTACTTGGGCAAATCACCGCCGTACTTATGGAGCGTTCCCTTTTATCAGGTGCCCTTCCAGGCACTAGGGATCCATCAGTGAACAAAACAGACTGACTCCTGCCTTCACGATGCTTCCCTCCCAGTGGAGTCAGCTGGACAAAACAGAATAACTACGATAAGTAAGGGAAGCCTACCTATGGTCTACTAGGAGGGCTAAGTGTGAACAGAAGCGAGAATAGAAAGAGCAAGGTGGTGGCCTCTGGACGGTCCCATGCTACTTTCCTGATGGACTGGGAACCCTCCTGGGCCTGTCATTTCACTTCGCCAAAGGGCGTCACCTCCAGATACCCCTGTGCTTTTCTCCATCCCCAACTGCTTACCTCCCATGTCTCTTCCCCTGTGCTCTGCTCACAGCTTTTTATCCCCTCTCAGAGGCCTTCCTCACTGCCTGGCCATGGTCCTGCTTCTTCCTCTCTTGTTCTGTGGTCCCTGGACACCCACCGCGGTCCCCTCTGTGGCCGGCCACGGTGGTACCTTCTGTGGCCGGCCTTTGCTTCTGGGCCTCTTGGACTTTAGGCTGTTTCTTGTCCAGGGAGCCTAGGCATGTTCTAAAAGAGCCTAACAGTGCTGTACTGTTTATTTTCAAGGGGGGTGGGAACTGTAATAAAACAGTGAAAAAAATCTGAAATAATTGGCTTTAGAAATATATATATGTGTGTGTGTGTGTGAATAGAGCTATGTATGTATATAGAAATGTATATACATGTTTATAGATCTATACATATCCTAGGGGTATATACGTATACATATACTGTGCAAGTCAGAAATGGGAACAGTTTTTATTAAAACACATTACATACAATTCTGCAAAGTATCTTCCTTTCGGCCAACATAGTCTTGCCCTAATCTGCAGATTTTCATCGATTAAGGGTGAACATTTCAGAAACGCTCGCCTTTGTGCAAAGAAAGGTACATTTTCCTCAGGATTCGATCAGCATTTTTCAATTTATTATTTAAGATGTGCTGCTAGATCTTGGTTGCTACTTTTCACCAGATTGGAAAGTATCCTCAGACGCCAATCCCTTCCACCTGAACTGTCTTTCTGGGCCGCGCTCTGTGACACATCCCAGTTCTTGTGTCCCTGTGTCCCCACAATCCTCCGCTGCCCCCGCCGCCTCCTGTCTTTATGCCCCATGAATCCCGGGCACCCTGCCATCCCATTACAGCCTCCTTCCGCACTCCCCCCTTCCAGTCCCACCGCCTCCCCCTCCTCTGACCTCTCAGGCAGTTCCTGGCACCCCTCCAGGACCCCCTACCTTTGGCTGTTAGAGTCTGCAGAGCACAGCAGCTGTGACCGCTTCTCTGCTGGGCCCTGCCACCGGGCGGAATGGAAAACTCGTCTGCTCCAGCTCCCAAGGCACCGGGGAAGGCCGCGCGCGCCGGGCTGGGGGGCTGTCGGCCCAGAGCCGGGCTACGGGGCCCAGCTGCACCCCAGCCCGTGGCGGGAAGGTGTCCTTAAAGCGGACACAGAGGCCTGCCTTGTGCCCACTCACCAAAGTCACCACCGCCTCCAAAGACCCAGGTCCCGCGCGAGCGAAACTTAAGGTTAAGTGCGTCTCGGGCTGTTGTTTCCCGCCTGGTTCACTTTGGCCAAGTTGTAACCTTCAAGTAAAATGTGCCCCACAGACACTGCCCCGGTGTGGCCGCCGCTCAGACCCGGTTAGACCGTCCGTGGCAGCCGTGAGCGAAGGAGGAAGGAGGATGGAAAAGTGAACAGTGCTCCATTGCTCCTGCTTCATCTTGAAGATGAAAGAAGCTAAAGGCCACAACTGGCGGCCCGTTGTGATCATCAAGGTACCAAGGTGGTGCCGTAAGGAAAATTGGGTGATTTCGAACATTCTTGCAGGGACACCGGGCAGGCGTGGCCCCAAGCCCAGAATCTAGTGAGTCCTGTGGACTCTGATGGGTTAGGGGTCAACTGCATCACCCCCGAAATTAAATCCTCTACCCCCCATGACCGCTCCCATCCCTGCAGAGCACAGGTGTTATTAGCGGGCTCTAAACTTCTTTTCTGGTTTCAACTCTGTAATTCTCCTCCTATTTTTTTTTTTTTTTAATCGAAGGGGGAATGAGGATTGAGCCAATTTGATCTTCCCCCAGATAGGAAGCAGGGATACAAGGGCTCTTTGTTTCCATCCCTGAAGCCCTAGGACTATGTCAACGCCAGAAGGCCACGCTGAAAAGGACGCAGCCATCATTCAGCATCATTTGCATTTCAGCCCGGCTATTTCTGCCCTGTGTGGAGGAATGCACCGTTCTGCAGAAAATGCATGTGCAGAGGAAAAGACATCCCAGACCCTGTCCGAGAACAGATGCAGTGTGCCGTGTCTGAGCAGTCCCTTCTGCCAACATTCGTGATTTCAGCTCTGTCCAAGTACATTCCCAGCCTGTGCTCATTGTCTCCTGCAATTCGAGTCACTGCCTGAGTTGTTTCTTCCTCCTCCCCATTTAGTAGGTCAATGTACACTTTAAAAAAAAAACAAAAAAACTACTGACTTCCACCAAGTGCGGGAAAGGGGGTCTGGGAAGCTTCCACAAGAACTTGGAGTCCTGCCCGAGGGGCCGGTGAGCTGTCTGGCTTGATCTGGGTGGTTTCTGAGCCCAGGATGCAGTGAGATCATTGCCAGGTCACTCTTCTCCCTTTACAGTGAGAGTATTTTAAAGCTGGAAGTACTCTCTGTGATAAAAAGGTTTTACAAATGAAGAAGCTGACTTTTCTAGTGCCTTCTAGCTGGTTAATTGCTGACCTAGCAGAAGGACTGAGGATTCTGACTTTCAAGCTACTTGCTTCTGAACTTTAATTTATATCTTTACAAACGAATGCTTGGCCAGAGATATTTTATATAAAAATTTACAAGATACGTTTTTCTCTTATTTTCTTTTTTTTTTTCGTAAAATTATCCTGTTACTTTAGACCTTACTTTTAGCTGTAATTTATATAATGTTCTTATTTTGTGGCATCTGAGGGTTTTTTTATTTGCCTTCTTTTTTTAAATTTTTCCCCTTGAAAACACAATAACCGATTTTGTATTCAAAGCTACAGGGAAAAAGACCGCCTTTTGTGGAAACACAAGTTACATAACACCTCAGAAATGAATGAGTGTCTTACCACCCTGCTACCGGCCCCCTGCTATACTCTTGATTAGAGATCAAAGTTAACATGGCTTTTTTTTTTTTTTTTAAGAGTTTTCCAAGGTCCCATTAGAGATCTCAGTTTCCACACACGTAGCTGCTACCTGCGAGGACATGGAGAGGCCAGCCTGGGGCATCATGCTCTTGGGGGCATGGCTCATGTCCCCGTAACTGATGGTAAACAACACTTCCCAAGTAGGGGATGCGATGAACACCCAGTCTCGGCCACGGTGGGAGACAGAGCAATACATCATTCTACACCAGCTTCTTTGAGTGTGACCTGGCAGGCACCAGGGACATCTGGGCTGCTAAAAACACTGAATTGAATTAAAAACCAAACACCAAAATGACCGGGTTGGCCATGTGAAGGTCTGGGCAGTGCGGTGAGCGCACATACACTTCTCTGCGTCTCTTTTCACAAAAATTCTCCTTCACTTCATCCCCCATGGGAAGAGTTGGGTCTTGAACTCTTTGTGAAATCTTCAAACACATAATAAGAATTAATCACCATTAGTTCTCGATTTTAACAGCTGCCTGCTACCTCGATCGCCGGCTGCAGCTGCGGACCCCTCTCCCTCTGCTGACATCATAATCCCATTACAGCTGGAAACTTGCACACATAAAATGCAGATTTAAGCTTATTTTGAAACAACTTATACTTGTTAATTGCTCCAATCTATATCACAAGCATAAAACCGCAGCTTTCATGTGGCAGTGAGACTCCTCCTTGCCAGAGGCGGGAGCGTTCTCTTTCTTTCTCGGGGTGAAGAGTGGACCCCAACGCATGGCCATATCTGGAGCCTTTGGTTCACTGACACACTCGTGGACCGAATTTGTCCAGAAGTGTCTTCTGACCATCTGCTCCTTGCTCATCTCTTTCCCCCAAAGGATGAGGCTGGCAGCTAAGAAAATGTCTTGGAACCAGGTGAGCCTGGGAGAGCTCAGGTCCGGCTGCAGCCACTGCTCAGGATCGGCTCTCTCCCTCTGCCCCACCGGGAATCCCAGGGCTCGTTTTTGTGACCTGCTGAATCAAGTGGGAGACACCGGCATCCTGGTCCGGGTGTGACCTTTTTCACCAAGACGCTTA
Organism: Ursus arctos; assembly: GCF_023065955.2. Classification (NCBI taxonomy): domain Eukaryota; kingdom Metazoa; phylum Chordata; class Mammalia; order Carnivora; family Ursidae; genus Ursus; species Ursus arctos. Next base: position 3,969,108 of record NW_026623089.1, on the reverse strand, counting down.
CTTGACCCTTGTCTTCCTGCCTTGTTTTCACCCAAGTCTGGGCACGGCCTGCTGCTGGATACGCGGATGTCTTCAGCCTGTGGTGGTGCAGGTTATTAAATCTCGTGAAAAATAACGATCGTAAGAACTTGTATGCATAAACGCAGGGAGCGTGTGGTGTGTGCGTGAACGCAGCCGGAAGGCTATCCATGTCTCGTCCCTGTTCTGAGATCCTGGGGGGTGAGGTTGCTGTGACTCAATGAATTGTAGACAGTTATTTGTCTTCTGACAAATTGTATTGTAGGAGGAGGAGTTATTTAAAAAAAAAAAACTATCATGTTAAAACTAAGTTAATTTTAACTCAGGAGGATATTGGGGGTCCTCAGCACAAGTTCCAGCATGAAACAGACTCGCTGACATTTTAAACCACAAAGAACAGTCCTGTTTATATTTTGAAATGGTTCTGAGTGATTGGTTTTTAGGTTAAAATGTTCCTTTTCTCCCCCAAGTCTTCATGCCAGTGATTTTTGTAGCGCCATCTGCTGTTCATTAGTGGAAGCATTAAGGATTATGAAGAGCCTGCATTTTTTCCTGCTTTCCAGTAGCATTTAGGATTTATTCCGTGAAGATTCATACCTAGAGAAATCAGTGACTGTTTCTGTTGATGACTGAACTACAGGCAACTATGATGGTAGGCCTGCCTTTAAGAAGGGGAAACTCAAACATCACCCAAGCCTTCCAAAGACTTGGCTCCACTCAGCAAGTATGTGAGCCCTTCTTGGTCTCAGGCTGCGTGTGGATCCTTGGCTGACACTTCTTTCACTTGGCAGCCATGACATCAGAATGAATTCCTGAGCCCACAAAGGCGTCCTTTATTCTAGATTAATCTTAGAGGTCATTTGGATAGGAAACACTGCTTGCCTTCCCCACGCAAAGACCGGCTTTGGCAAGCTTACCTCAGTGACCCTCACGAGAGGGAATAAGCTCTCAGTTCAGTATTTGGGCCTACCCCGGGGTGGGGAGCTCCCAAAGGGGACCCCAGAAATCTCCAGACCCCCATCCATTGGCACTCTCCATCACCACCTGCTATTGCCATGCAGGAGTTCTTCCAAGAGTGTGAATTGCCAGGCCCATCATGCCATGATCAAAGAATGTGGTGCCCCAGTTTGGCCAACAACGGAGTCAGGATTATTCAGCCTGCATCGCCAAGTGTGTCTTCCTCTGGCAGTATTTACATGGACTCTCCTTTAGATTGACAACCCTTGGACAGTCTCCTTCCTCCTGGTCCTCATGTTCCCAGCCCACCTCCTGCTGTCCTCACTGTTGAGCTCACCAAACAGGTGACATCCCAGAACCTGATCATTCCGTCTTCCTACTGCAGAGCTGGGATCCTGCTTTTTAACATTAGCTGGCAGCATGATAGCATTTCTTGAACTGGAAGAGAGTTGAACCGTCCTACAATATACGTGTGAATGTTGGCACGGAGCTTGCTGTTTTCTCTCCAATATGGGCCATCACTGCAAAGACGGATGGCGGCTCAGAGCAGACCTTAGCCGAAACTCTGCCTGCCCTGAGACTCGGGGCTTAGCAGAGATTCTTTAGGCCCTACTCTTCAGGCTTGAAGTGGGGATAGACTTTGGGCATAGAGGAGGGGTGGTTGGGACTGGAGATGCTCACCGCCAGACCCAGCCCTTGGAGAATCATTCCATCATACCTGTGTCAACAGATGGCTGAGGAACGGCAAACTTCGTCCACACACACACACGATCTGTTTACTGAGGCTCCCTGCATAGGCCCTGGATGAACCAACTATGACTCCGGCTCATTACCGCACTGTTGAGACAGTTACGAAAACTAATAATGAATTTGTTTTCTTTTCTCGATTCAAGGTCATCTTGCATTCCACTGACATTCCACTTGAAATGTGGGTTTGTTTCGGAATCTGGGACCAAGGAGAGCTCTCCCTTGTTTTGTCAAGGGTGGGATGGAATGGGAGAATGCAGGGGTGAGCAGTGGGGTCGCAGGGCTCTCCCTTTGGCTGGAGCTGAGGCCACCTCTGGAGAAAGACCCACAGCAGCCGGGTGGCATCTTTATCCTCAGTGTCTCTGTAGTTCTCTTGAGATTACAGAAAAACCTCAGGGTAATTGGATCCTTGGAATTCCTGTACCTGGGCCATTTGCAGTGGTTTGTATTTTACTCATGTCCATCGGATTTCCCAGGTCTCTTTTGGTTCTGTGTGCCTAACCCTGCAACGTGTTCTTTCAGCCAGTCGATAAACAAGGAGTCCCTCCGGCTTCTGCACAAATGCCAGTGCATGGATTGGCCATTAAGAAAACTTGTTATGGGAGCTGTTGCCGTCCTTCTGGGAAGGAGGCACATCCCCAGTATGATGTCCCCTGCTCCCCCATCCAGGGTTAGGACTCTTGTGTCCCTTAGAAGCAGGTCTTTGATTTTAGTGATGCGCGCTCTGGCTTCATCAGCGTGCGCTCAGTGATTTGTCTCTAAGTCTCCGCTGATGCCTCTGATTTCATTTCACACTTACGCAAACTGGAACCCTTTGTGGATCCACAAGAAGTGTGTGTACTTTGGGACCATCACATTTCGGTAGCTGAAGCGGCCTTAGAGGCCAGGCTGGTGGGGGGCAGGTCCCGTCTGCCTGGAGCTACTCTCTTGTGGGTCTGGAAGCAGGGGACCCACGGCCAGCGGGTCTGTCATGGGGGGGGTGGAGGGATCAGTAGCCCTCTGAGACACCTGGACCGTCCGCCCTGTCAAGTTGGCTAACCTGAAGCTAAAGTTTCTAGAAAATACTTGTCAGGCCCCCAGGATTGTCCAGACAGTATGAGAGGCTCCGGTTCTCTTCCCATAGGTTGAAATTCTCTGAGTAGTTCCCTTCATTCAAGAAATAAATTAAATTCCTCCGAAGGGAATGGTCAAAGTCACATTTTCCAATAATGAAGTCAGATAAAAGGAAGCTAGATCAACCTCACTGTTGGATTTAAAAGTCAGAAAAGAAGGAAGGAAGAGAGGAGAGAAGGAGGGAAGGAAGGAAAGAGAAGGAAGGGAGGAGAGAAGGAGGGAAGGAAGGAAAGAAGAAGGGGGGAGAAGGAGGGAAGGAAGGAAAGAAGAAGGGGGGGAGAAGGAGGGAAGGAAGGAAAGAGAGAAGGAAGGGAGGGAAGAGGGAGAGCGGAAGGACAAATGAACTAAGGAAACTCACTGGAGATAAGTTAATATTTTATATCTTGTTATTTTTGTGCATTTCATTTTTAAGTAATGGTCACTACTTCTTGGATTTGTAATCCTGCCTTCACGAAATTTGCAATTAAGTCAATAGGGATAACATGGAATGCACTCGATGTAATTTCCATTGTCTGACTTCCAGATTATTATTTAAAAAAATTTTTTTTGAAGTAGGCTCTTCGCCCAGCATGGAACCCAGCACAGGGTTTGAACTTGCAACTCTTGAGATCAAGACCTGAGCTGAAAGCTACAGTCCGATGCTTAACCGACTGAGCCACCCAGGTGCCCCCGACTTCCAGATTATTAAATTAAATTTAATGATTAATTCTATGTAATTCAAAAACATACAAATAAACTCATTTTAACATGATTGTTTATACAACATGAATATAATTAAAATGACTCCTGGTCAAAAGGTTATTTAACATTAGTGTTTCTCCAACAAAATGGGAATGGATCACCCACAAGGACAAGCTTCTCTAACACAGTAAGAGAAAAAGCACATCTGTTTTACAGTAAGAGAAATCTGTGGTGTTAGCTATAATTCATGATTTTAGGTAAATTTATCGCCGATCCTTAGAAACATCTTGATGACGAAACTCCCAGCAGACAGCGTCATAACTGAAGACTCGGTGTCCACTGGCTGATTTAAGAACGGATGATGTCTGAGTGGTTAAGGGCTATAAAGACCAGTTCCGGTTCCATGATGCCTCAGACACTTAGCTTTCGGTAGTTTGTTTCTATTGACATGTAATTGACATATAACAGTATGTAAGTTTAAGGCATACAGCGTGTTGATTTGATACATTTATATATTGCAATACAATTACCAGGGCTAGAGCCTTTATCATGTCACATAATTTCCATTTTTCTTTTCTTTTTTTTTTCTTTTCTTTTTTTTTTTTTTTGCGGTGAGAACATTTAAGATCTAGCCTCTTAGCAGCTGTGAAGTATGTGACTCAGTATTGTTAGCTGGAATCAAAATGTTGTGCCCTACATCCCCAGAACTTACTCCTCTACTAACTCTGCAATTTTATTTTGTCAGTGACTTTTTAGGTACTTAGTACAATAGGCTGGGAAGCTGAATAATGCATTTCTAGTTTATGTCAGAAAAATACCAAGAAAATCATATCTACCAAGGTTTTGACTGGACCTGAGGTGACACAGAGAAAACTTCTCATCTGACATTTTTATGCGCTCTTCCAACCATTCGTCCTACATGTCTGGTTTGTGCTCATCCCCAGGAGCTGGAAATTCTGCTCTGAGTAAGAAAAGCCCCTACGCTGTCCTCATGAAGCTTCTAGTTGGAATTTTCTCACCTGAATTTTAAGGAAGTAAGAAAGTAAGTGCCCTTTATATAACCTCTCCCCTCTTTTGCTTCTAAAAATACAGTAAAGAAATGATTGATAATAAAGTTGTGTAAAGTACAGAGAACACATCCCACTGCAAAGGATTCAAGCATCTCCCTAACATAGTGGCCAGATTTTCTCATTAAGGGTTTCCAGTAAATATTGAACACTGATGTCCGTGTATGGAAAGGAATACATCAGTGAGGAGGGTTCCATGAAAATTCAGAGGCACCAGGCTGCACAGGCCTTCTTGGCAAAAGGACACAGGTTTTCTGACCATTGAGCTCCATCATGTTGAAGTGGCCAACTGCCTGGCCTTGCCTTCATAGGCTAGTTTGCTTCTTGAACAAATGAAAATACAGGTACAGTCAGTGCTCAACAAAGGCTGTTCACGTGCCTGGTAAACAGCAAGTCGGGGCTCTGTTTCCTCTTTAGTTCTTGGGGCTAATTAAGAAAGAAACTCCCAAGGCTCTGTCAACTCCAGTGGGTCATGAGTGTTGGTTCTGTGGTCCTCTCCGCTGGTCTTCAGCTGCTGTGTCTAGGCTGTGGTCACCCACGGATGGCCATCAGACACTTGTCACACAAGCTCCCAGTGTCGGGTGGGCTTCTGGGGGTGCCCCCCAGAATGGGCACGGAGCCTGGTCTGCAAGCCGACCCTCTTCGGTTAAGGGGTAAACTCAAGATGTCTTGGATTCTGTCATATACTTTACATGTCATGTCAGTGTTCTCTTGTCAACTGAGTTGAAAGGGACCATCATTTGGGACTCAGAAACTCGGAGATCTGAGGGGAAGACCTTGAGTAAACAACACTGACAGTCAGCATGCTAATGAGTTAAGAAATCTATTTCACGTTTATTCTCGGTGACTTAAAATAGTAGACCCACTCAAAGTTGCCGCTGTCTTTTGGAGGCTGCACATCAGAGGGTAATCAGGTGACAACTGACTTGAGTCTCTTATTCAGCAGTCGCTTTTAATTTTTATGTGTTGCTCAGATACACTTTTTTGGGTCTTCTTTTGCTTTTCCCCAAACTGAAGTGCTTAAGAATTCCTGACATCAATTCTGTTCAAAGGACAAGTAACCACAATTTCTTCCCAATCGTCTTCATCACCACGAGTGAAATACTTCCCTACGAGACCCATGTAGACACACCACACACCTACGTCTGTCCATCTCTGTATCTCTCTTATATAAATACGTATGTGTAGACACACACATATATGGACACACACACATATAAATAAACACACACACACATCATACTTGAAGAGCTCATCTAAAGGGATTTACTTGCTTTTTAATATTTTTGAAGATTGCTTTATGATCCTGTTGACCTGCTTTTAGTGGAAGCTTAGCTTTCAGCAAAGGTAATTAAATTATAAAATCACTGCTGCAATCATCAAACTACTCATAAAATAAGAAATGAAAAAAAAAAAAACCTGAAATAAAAATCTTGCAGGCTTCTCTTCTTGGAATATTGCTCCCTGATGTTAATTACATTTAAATGGGTGAGTACTATTTTGGTATCATTCATACGCCTCCAAAACTACTTTCTAGTTTATCATACCTGTCAACCTCCGTGCATCACAGGCTAATACTTTATTAAGAAAAAAATCATTAGGGAGCCGCTGATCCCATTTAAGTACATTGGGCAGAATGTAAGACTAATTAAAAAGCATATTTTTACATTATTAATTTCTGAGTTTCACACTTAATGAATGTGAAATGACAGGGCTACTATTTTTACACTCAGGCACTCTGGGCTTTCCAGTCGGGGGAATTAAATTCTGGGGATTTTTGCAAAGATGTTGCTTGAGAGATATGTTTTCAAGGAAAGCTAAGCTTTTTAGCTCTGCTTTTTCCTGGGAAATCATACTAAAGCACATAACAGCCACTTAAAAAGAGTAGTTAAATAGATGTTATTTTTTTCATCATACTGCTATAAAAGTATTTTAGATGAGGTATAAAATATGGTTTTTAAATGATATTATGATTTGCAAACACTAAAAAATAATTGCAGTGCAGTTGAGAGAGAGAAAACATCTAATCTTTATTGTGTAAGACAATGCGATAAAATATTTTACAGCCAAAAGCTCATTTTGCATCTGGAAAATTGTGTAAACTGATGGGGAAAATCTCATTAAAACTAAAGGTTATTTTTTTAATATTCTCAGAACAAAGCAACACATTACAACTGCATTTTTCTCTTCTTTCCTATTTATTAAATCAGACAGCCCTACGAGCGCCCAACCTTCAATATAAATAAAGGCAAAAAATGACAAGACCACGTAGATGGACAAAGATGAATTATGTCAGGATGCAAAGGATCCAGGTTAGGAACGACAGTGGGTGTTCTCCGGGCTCGTTAGCTGCATTCAGTCGCAGGGTTACATGATTAAGTATTAGGTGTTACATTACTTAAAACTCCACTGGCTGAACGCTGGCTTCCCTTTCTGAGCGTCTGTCTGCACACACAGCCCATTTTTATAGGGTTCTACAAGGGGGAGGAGAGTAAAAATCCTTTCTTTTTTCCTTTCTTTTTCAAATGTGCTTACAATTACCTCTCTGTATTTTTATTGTCTTTTTACAAACCACAAAACTCACACTGGAGGCAAAGCTTAACTGCTGAGGCTTTCCTCATGTAAATATTAGGAAATTACATTTGTACAAACTGCAGGGCTTTGTAAATGGGGGCTGGAGAGCCTCCAACACAAATTAATCAGGATAAAGTTGCTCTGTGTTGAACATGACCATAGTTTATTTTCTTAAAGTATTAATTTGTCAACAGCTTTCCTGCTTCGGCTTGGCTCATTTGGAGGGCAGAGAAGGAAGACACGTTTGTAGCGCTCCCTGCTTTTCCACCTTCCGTTTTAGGAACGGATTGCAGCGAATCAAAACAAAAGTGTGCTTCATTTTTCAGTATTAATTTTCCTGTAAACGTTTGATATCACACGACAGGGATGTGAATATACATGTAGATGCTTCAAAAAGCCTTATTTTCAGGGGGAAAAATGAAACCAATCGAGTTTGATGCTGAATAATTGATGTTAGGCTGTGTTTTTAAAGATTTCCAAAAGAAATGCTTTGAGAGTCTTCACCTCTAACGTTCTGTTCCTTGTAAAACCCACTCTGTGCCCCCCCACCCCGCCCCCGGCCGTGGCAGCGGGAGAGTCACACTCACCAGCTCAAGCCTCCTCCGTTCCAAAGACACTGTGGTATTTTTAATTACATCTCGATTTTCTTAAAATATTTGTTCCTTGTTATGGTTCTGGAATGGAGAAGTGTGTGTAATGACCTCTATTTTTCAGAGTTGCCAAAACAAATTAAGGAAAATGTTCAGCTCTCCCCTTGCCAAATGTTTTAATGCTTTTCCATGAAAGCAAATCTTATTTGTAATGTATATTATACCTGAAGTAAATAATGCATCCTGTCAGAGGCAAGTGCTATCGTGCAACCACGGACCAACGCTTACCAGTTTTGCTGTTGATAAAAACAGATCCTAGGAAGGATCGCGTCCCTTAGAGAGCACACACATCTGCGTGGTGAGAAAGAGTCTGTGCGTGGGTCCAACCCACCTTTCACAATGTAACCGCCGAGTACCGCGAATTAATGCCTTTTTGAACCACCTTGGAAAAAAAGACGACGACAACAAAAACTAAAACAAAAAACCCTCAAGCATTACACTGACCAGGTCTCAAAGCTAATGCAAATGAACTCTCAAAAATCCCACTTTAATTTTTCGCACCTAGGATTAAGGCGTTCTGATGATGGGCTGCTTTCACGGTGATCCTCCCTGTTCTTCCCCACACACAAGTGTGGGAGCCACAGGCCCACCTTGGGAGCTGGTCTGGTTGGGGTGAGGGCCAGGGCTCTCCTCCTCCTAACTCAGGCAGGGACCTGGCCAGACCGAAGGGCTTATTTTCCACATGCCACGACATCTATTTTGGGTGAAGATCGACTCTGAGACGGTTAATAAGAGACAATTGTGTGCATGCAGAGTTCTGGCCTCCACCACCTCTCAGGTCTTCCTGGCCTGTTTATGTTAACACGCATCTGCAAATATTATTGACATCCTCCTTGTATGATTAGTTTGCAGTTACCTCGTGCACCATTTTATTATTCAAGATCTCCGCCGTTGCCAAGTATTAATCAATGTATTATGCTGCTCAGTTGGGCAGGCTGTACAGAACAGGGTGCCCCTAGGGTTAACACAGTCAAGAGCGAGAAAAGTGTTTTAGACATGTACACAACATGTGGTTTACCATTATCATGAAATGAGGTGAACTGGGACTCTATACATATGGATTTTGAATTGCATAAATTTTGATTGATATCATTTGAAGACCGAGGCTCTGAAAGGCTAGATTTTGTGAAAGACGATACGCAGACCAGCTATTACCACATATAATCATACCAGGAAAAGTATCCGAAATGAGCAAGGCAGCTGGCTTTTAAATAGCTAAAACATCACATCAATACTTATTTTGAATAATGGAAAAAAGAGGTAAAAGCTGTTGACCCCGCCTGACAGGAACATGTTCCAAAAGCAGAACCGCCCCCCTGGGGGCCGCCCCTGCCCCACGGTAGCTGCCAAGCCTCCTCTTCCTCCCTCTTTCTGCCACTTTGTCAGGCCCCTCCCCCACTCCCAACCTCCCCCTTTGGCTTTCTCTCTCACTCTCAAAAAAAAAAAAAAAAAAAGTAAACATTTTCTTGAGCATTAAGCCACTACGGACAAGCGGCTAGAAAAAGAATTTTCACAAATTCAGGAAACACTTGAGAGGTAAAACCAACATCCTGAGACAGAAGACAGGCCAGCTTTTGACACCAGGTTGGACCTGTGAGGCCGAAAACCTCCAGCCAGGAAGTGCTGGCCACCGGGTCAGGGCTCCAGGGGCCCCGCGCTAAGGCAGAGAGAGCAGAACTTTCCATGCACCACCGAAACCAACAGGCCTCTTCATGGGAAATTGGCTGAAAATGTGCTGACCGGCATAAAACTTTTATTGGAGCCGAGGACAGGAGGCTGAACTTCCAGGGGATGGCGGTTTGGGGAGGGCGCAGCCTGGATGGGGCGCTCCGCGGGCTGCCCCGACGTCATCTTTGGGGTTCAGCTGCCCGGGGGCCCTGGCGTCCTGGCCAGGGAGCTCCCAGCCCGGCGCCCCCGCGTCCCCATCCCCCACCCCGCCCCTCCGCGTCCCCGCGTACCGCCCCCCCTCCCTGCCCCCCTCCCCCCGCGCCGCGCGCCTGCAGGCTGGGATGGGGCTCCGGGGCCCGGACCCAGAGAACCCGGGCGCTGGGGGCGGAGGCGCGCCAACCCTCCCTCCCGCGCAGCTCGGAGCCGGCCGCCTTTCTGGAGGGGGGAAAGGGACATAAATCAGGAAATTAAAAAAAAAAGTTTCTGCACATTTTCAAAACCCACGTTGCGCTCTCTGAGGTCCTTTTCATTTTAACCAAATCAGGGGGAACTTGTCCTCACAGCGGCGAGGCAGATGGAACAATAAATCACAGGCGCCGCGGACTGCCTGCAGTGCGCTCTCCACAGCTGTCACTTTTTTGTCTCTTTGGTTTTAGCTGACATGGTTTGAGGTCCACTGTGAACCAATCTGGACTTTTTTTTTACAGTCATATCCATCAAAACGACCAGTGGCCATCAGCCCGTTGCGGGCATCGATCCGGTGGCCCCTGCCCCCGCGCAGGCGGCGCCACCGGGCTCCTGGGCGAGGCTGGGGAGAAGCACCTCGTTTTAGCGGATTTTTTTCCTCTTTTTTTTTTCTCTCCCCTCCCTTTGCCTCCAGCTACAGCTGTGATTTTCTGAGCAGTCTTGGCTAACGTTATTAAAGTTGCATCACGATAGATACAGAGCAAAGCAGATAACGGGCTCTGCGCGCGGGAGCGGCCGGAGCAGAGGCCTCGGTGCCTGTTGTTGTTTTTCAAGTGCGCGGAGGCGCCGGGGAAGCTGGAAGCTCGGAGTTTCCAACTCGTTGCTTATTTTGCAAAGTAAACAAGCAAATGTTATGTGCATAACCTTAGCTGTCTCGCTAAAGGTCAGCGCGCCCCTGCTCATTTCCCGGGCTGCCTTTTGGGGGCACTCTGATGCCGGGGATTTCCTCGGGTGTTGGGGAAACAAGACGCGCTCGCCTAACAAAGACTCAATCTACAAAGGCTGCAAAACAAAAACATTGATTACATTTGAACTGGAGTGCGGAAGTTTACTTCGGTGTACAAAATACCAGCCCCGGGAGCGCTAAATAGCGAGCCGGCCCGGGCCGGGGGCCAGGGTGTTACTGTGCCCGGAGCGATCCACAGACCTTCCTGGGAGAGAGGGATTCCCCCACCCCGGCAGGCTCCTACCACAGTCGCCCAGGACGGGACGCCACGGAAAATTCAGGCGATAGAAGGCCAGGGTAAAAACACTCCGTTGAAAGTTTCTCTTAGAATTGCGTTGTTGTGTTTTTCCAAAGTGGCATCTCTCCCTTAAAAATCTTTGACCGCAGTTTCCTGTAAGCAGAGAGAATGTCACATATGTACACAAGTTTGAACTCAAGAAAGAACCAGGCAAGGAAAAAAAAAATTATACGTGGGCATAGGGAGCTCACAGATACACAATTAAAAAAAAAATGGCTGCTTAAAAATCCGCAGTTAGGTCAGGTTAAATTTATTATATTCTTTTATAGCCGAACTCTATGGTTTTGACTTGAGGTGACAGCTGAAATGCACCAGAAACCTTTGGAATTTCAGTACTATATATTACTATGAGGAAGAAAATAAAGTTCTACCATTAGAAGGTAGGTGCTTGCCTTAAAATGTTCAAGGGGAGAGAAAAAAGATGTTAATTTTTTTCCTGCACTTCTTTTTTTCAAGTATGAATGAATTACGTGAGTGGAACTGCCAGCTAGGCGTAATGTAAGCATAGCTATGAAGCACTGCTCTTGCTCGGGATTGGAAATGTTCAGGTTGCTATAATGCAATAGGGAAGGGTTACTGCTATTTTTAAGTGAAAACACCTAATTTGGTTAATGTGCATTTTTATCCTTATGAAGAGTGTCTTCTGGGCAGACCCCTGAGCCAGGTGTGTCTGTGTTGTGAGCACCACTGACCAAGGATAACGTCCACCAGGGCGAAACATGGCCCTTCCTGTACAAAGCTGCCTATGGCTGTCCGCAGATCAAGTCCAAGCGAGATGCCCGGGGAGGGATTTGTTTCCAGGAAAGCCCTTCCATTCTGAGAGCACTCCATTCATACAGTTCCTGTTTTAGCTTTCCTCTGATAATCACCTCTGACTTTAGGACATAGATTGAACGTGGAATCCATCCCTGAAACAGTATCTGTGCTCAGTGGCAAATTCCTTGCCCTGTCCACTGTGGATTTTGTAACCCTCTGTACCTTCCAGGCAGTGACAATAAAGAGCACCCCTTTGAGTAGCATGAAGGCCATCAGCAGATGCTGGGAGGAATTACCCCAACTGCTTTCTCACGAGTGGAAGGAAGAAGTTGCTGACTGCATCGTCCTACCAGCCCCGGGGTGCGCAAGGCTGCCTTGTTCCACCGCCCGAGATAGTGCTGTTCCCTGAGCCACTTCCGGAGTTTGGCCTTTTCAGGATGCAGCCAGCACCTGGCCGAACCGAGTGTGCAGTTTGCAGGTAAAGCCGTGTTGTTTGGGCAGCCACAGAGTAAAAGAAACAAAACTAAAACGATCGCACTGACCGCTGAAGGCAAGTCCTAATGAACTAAGGCCACATTTCCTCCTTCAGATTCGCTGAAAACCTGGCAGAAGTGGCTGGTTATCGAAATCCAGAGGCAGAATCTTGAAGGGCAGGTGTCCAGAGCCACAGTCTGCGTGTAGATAAATGAAAGAAATTAATTTCCCATTCCTGGGAAAGGCACGATAACAGGTTCTGCCTTTCTCGCTCTCAGAGTGCGACTGGCACAGAGTGTTGTGGAAAAGGAGAGGATGTCTCGCCTTCTGCCCTAGCCACAGAGCCACAGAGCCTTCCAGTGACATTCCCAGCAGACGGGGGTGTGCTTGGGGTCAATTCAGGAATCCTCTTGGTTTGCACTACGTGTTTTGCAAATCACACACACACTTTTAAACAAATAAACAAAACACCTTTGCAGTCAGTGTTGCCTAGTTCCCTGTTTTTCTTCCATCCTGAGATCTGCAGCCTTAGAGCTCAATGACTGGCGGTCTGCTCCAGATGACATTGTATTTTTCACTGTGGCCTGAAACACTCCCAGATGATATCGTCGAGGGATAAACCCTCCCTGTGGTTGTGCTATTGTTTTATTTCTATTTTTCACTTGATTCTAACCCCTAGTGCCAAAGTACCGGGGAACCAGAGCATCACCGGAGCTGGATTTTTCTTGCATTTGTCACCCCAAGAATAGGATTCTACTTACTCCTTTCAGCACACAGTTCAGTGCCTCTTAGGGCTGGAGAGAAACTCCTCCAAGGGAATTCTGTTTACCGACAATACCACGCCTAGATAGTTAATTGAATTTTGCAGGATCCCTTCTTTGGATTGCTCTCCTTTTATGTGCTAAATTCACAACAGAAAAAGAAAAGCATCATTTAAATGTCTGCACTTCTGTCTGTAGAGACATAAGACTTAAAGAGGGACAGATTTCCCCTGGTTTAGGTCTTCAAAGGAGCAAAAAGAAAAAAAAAATAACATGGATACTGTATTTCCTCAAGCTTTTTTCTCATGTCACCTAAATCACTCACCATTATTTATTAAGTATAAATCCTGCTGTGTGCTTCTAAGGGTAGGATCCAGGAATGGAAAAAAGAAAAGGAATTTACAAATAAGTGTTATCCAGGAGGGGAGATTAAGGCTGACCTCAGTACAATAGCCGGATGACATTGACACGTCGTGGGTGACACGCAGAGGTAAGCAGCTAACCTGGGCAGCCTTCCCCTTGCAGGAACCGCAGCCTGGCGCGGCCGGCCCAATGGGCTGGCCACTGGTGGCCTTGTTAAATGACTCACATTTCCTCCATTTCTTTTTAAACAGCACAACTAACCATGGTCAGTGACTGCATGTCTTTGTTCTGGAGGTTTTCTAAAGAGGACATCCACTGGGTAAACCCGTATTTGCAGAGTGCTTTCCATCCAGCCCAAACAAGGGAGTGGAGCCGGAGGATGAGCCCTCTTGGTTTGCAAGGCTCACTCAGTCTGCAAGGACTGGAGAGGCTGTAATTGCAAGGAGGGCTGACCAGAGCCCAGAGCCGGCCTTTCTCTGGGCGCCATTTGAATATCTTAAGTACAGAGTGGCTGTGAGCAAAACAAAAACATGTCATGTGCCCAGGTGACATTTTGTAGCAAACAAGCAAATCACAATCCAGGAAGTGTTGTATCTTATGCCAACAACAACCTGACAGTTTCCTCTGTAAAGAAAACATGACACTTTTCCAAATATCAGAGGAGGCGTCCACTGCTCAGGGGACTCCTGTCCTGTCACTGAGCTGGAAGGTCGCAGGCCGGCGTCATGATTTCCGTGCCTTCACAATGTGGTGTGGAGGGTTTGCCCGCTAAGTGCTGTAGGCTAAGGGAAACCTTTCCCTTCATCTCTGAAAGAAGTGACAGGAGGAAAAAGGTCCCACACTGACAGCAGTAACCTCTAGGTTCAGAGACTCTGCCCTAAGCAACGGGGAAGCAAAATTGCCCATGTTAATATATGGCCAGCACGGTCCCAAATAGGCAAGGGATTGGGCGGGATGCAAGGTATCCCCTGTCCCGTGCCAGGCACTACCGTGGACCCTGGCAGGAGGAATTCTTATTATGTGCAAAGAATCAAGTTTCCATGACGGCTTCGGACCCCGTGTATCTCCACCTCCGCTCTGTGCTGGAGCTGATGGGATGCGGTCTCTCTGCGCCATGTCCTCCAGACGGGGGTTAGGCTCGACGGGGCCACGCACACGCTGGCATTCAAGGGAACTTGCTTTGGGGAAAGCTGCTTCTGTCGAGCTGCTTTAAGGTGTCTTACCAGTGGTTATGGTCATTCTGTCATTTCCAAAAGGTGCACCCTGGGAGAGAGCCCCTGTAGGCACGAGTGAGCGGTGTCTGCCCGGGGATGGGGGCAGGTGCGTGCGTGCGTGCTGCGGCGGGAGCCACCCAGCCTCCTAGGAGGACCAGGAGAACAAGGGAGACAGCAGTAATAAGAATACAAGACTGACAATGAAGACACAGTTTGCTCCCTTTCACAGTGAGGAGACGTGACTTTGAACCCTGATAAATGTTGATGCCCTGTTTTTATCTGGTCTCAGCTGTGCTGCTGAAATAAAAAATTCTTTCAACCAATTTCTTTTAAGAGGGGTTCCATTTTAATTAGTAGAAAGGCAAAATGTCGCTTGCCCTGTCGATATATAATTCTTTGAGCTGAAGTAGAACAGGCTACTGCCCACAAGTAGGAAGGGAAAACATAAAATAACATCCCAGGCTCGAGAGCTGAGAGCAGAACTGAAATGGATTTGCTCTCTGCACGCCCCTGACACACCCCCTCCTGGGCTCCCCGGCCCCCCCGCCCTCCCCACACCTTCGGCTGCAGGTTATATACTTCCTGTTGCCCCTTTTATAAGCAATAAGAGTTTAATAACTGAGGGCAACTCTATAGCAATATTTATATGGGTCAAGTGGCTTAAAAGTATGCAATAAATGTAAAGTTATGAACCACATTGCCCCTTTTTAAATAATGCAATGAGCACGGAGATATTATGTTTCATATTCTGGAAAAAGGTGTTTCAGGCTAAGCTCTTGGCATACTGCAGACATGAAAAGTTATACCGAGCCCATAACAAAGTCACTGACTGCTTAATATGGTGTGTTATGTCGAGCTCCCCGTCCTAATCTCAGCCCACAGCAAGAGGGTCCCAGATGGTATCAACAAAACCTTAGCTTTCTCATTAGCAATCAGCAAATTCTCCTGGTGTCTGTGAGTTTCAAATCAAGGCAAGTGTCTCTACCCCTAGTGTGAAGCCCAGTAGGATAATAGAAATAATGTGGCCTAATCAGTGGTGAACACTTGAGATCCCACATTCATCATGGGCCGGAGAGAATTTGGTGAATTCGCCGTTCCGCAGCTTTCCCAAGTTCCAGGGGCCCTAGGAAGCCGGCGGGCGTGATGGTGGCAGGAGTCAAAGCTGAGGACACACAGCCCCTGCCGTGGGACCTGGACGGGCCCGGCTCGCCCCGAAGCCCTCGCGGGGAATTGTGGGAGGGTGGCTGCTTCTGTGCTGCGAGGTTGGAGGGCAGGTGGGTCTCCGGAGATGCTCTCTGCACCTCTGAGTGCTGGGGGCTGTCTCGGGTCGGGTCCGGGGCAGGCTGACGTGGCGGTGACTATTTTGTGTGGCGTCGCAGGGCTGGAATCGTGCCCGATGCAGCCGCTGCGTGGAGTACTGCCCTTCCGAGAGCAGCCTGATGCAGTTCAGACGGGCAGGTGCGGGGCACAGCTTGGCTCCTTCCTGCCGTTCCAGGGTCTGGGCCGCGGCTCCCGCTGCCTTCAGCCTCCCCGTGCAGTGCCCGCCCCTGGAGAGTAAGGAGTCCACCTTGGTCTTCAGCACCGCCTCCCCCCTGCACCACACGGGGTCTGAAGCTGAAGGACATACCCTCCGCTCTCTAAGCACAGGGCCCTCCGTGGTGGGAGCTGAGGGCTCCTGTCCCTGGAGTGCCGCCGCTCTCTGAGAGGTGGGCTTTCATCTGTGTTCCTAACCCCTTGTTCAGGAGCCGCTCATCGCCGCGCACGCTCCTGCTTTGTCGAGGCTCACCCTGGACCCCCGTGTTTTATCCCGAGGGGCTGGGTGCATGCGCTTGGTCTCAACAGCCACCCTCCGCTCAATGAGGGCCATGCTTACAGCGTTGAGGCTTTTCCTTTCGGTGAAACGTGAAAAATCAAATTAAATCTTGGGCTTTGCCAGGACAGGCCTCGCATGGGCAGACTTGAGGATTGACAGACTTTCCCAGAGATGGCTCCGCAGCCCCTCCCCCGCCCCCACCCCCACCGGCAGCCTGCCCCCAAAAGAGGCCTCTTCAGCACCACGCAGGCCTAACTGCAGACACGAGTTTGGAGAGCAAACCGGAGACCCAGCTAAGGAGACTCTCCGAGGGAAGGGCCCCCCCCCCCGCCCCCTGGGGCCAGCAGGCAAGTCAAGATCCAGCAAGTGAGGGGCCTAGTTGCACTTTCCTGAGGGGGGCTGGGACTCACGTGTTTGCTTGTGGGCTGGCCTCACGGTCCTTGTTGGCAAGGTCACAGCACAGGGTTTCAGGCTTCAGTTTTGTGTATGGACAGCTTCTGGGGGGACCTATGTGTCTGCACCATGGGGTATCTTCTCCCTGGTCAACATATGGATTCGTCACTTGGTCGATGACTAATGAAAACACCATTTATTCCCTATGTGTCCCCCCCCCGCCCCAATATTTAGCCCTCACTTAGCTACCCCAGCCTCTGTGTGAAGGGAGGGCTAATTTGAAAAACAGTCTGAGCCTGGAATAATGAGGAAGGTGGCGATGCTGCCAGAAAGTCACGGGCTCCGTGTCCAGCCTACTGTACTTGCCATTTCATTATTCATTGTTCCTGGATTAGCAGGGGGCCGATGCTTCTCTCATGCAAATAGACGGCCTGTGTGCTTTATGTGTACTCTGCACTCTTCACATCGTGGAGAAAGACAGACACTGGGCAGGCGGAGAGGAGGGAAGGAGGGAAGAGCAGGCAAGCGCAAACATACCAGGTATTCCACAACGTGACTTCTACCAATGCTTCCTTTCCTCAAGTGGTTTGAGGTGATTCCTGTTGGTTCTGAAGCCACAGTTCTGTCCCAGACTTCTCTTGTTTTGAACCATGAGTTTGCAAAACAGAAGAAAAATCTAGTGTTTAATTACCACATTTTCTTCTAGTAGACAAAGGTAGGAGATGTCGGATTTGCACTCACCATGGACTTATAAGGCAGAAGTTCCCTAGGAGCTATGTGTAGACGTGGAGGGTCAGAGAACGCTGGAACCACAAGATGATCTGTCCTCAGCACGTCCGTCCCCCATTGTCTTCTTAGCTAAAGGGTCACCGAGCTTCCGAGAGCATCAGCAATGGGGCGAAGACCACACTTCTTAGAAAAAAACCCATCTTTCAAAAAGAAAGATCTGGCTGGAATCCAGCTCGTGACACACCATCTTTACCACATTGTGAAGGCTTTCTAGAGCTTCTGTTGTGCAAATCAGGGGAAGCTCGAAATACGAGTCTTAAACTCTAGGCGTAGATTTTCAGGGCATTAGGAATGATGCCGGCTGCTTTTCTTTGGTCTCATGGAAACCCTGAGAGTTTATTTCCTCCGTGAAATTATTTGACTGCAACGCCTGGGAATCAAGTCTAAGTCTGAAGAGCAGCTTCCTGGAGGTTGACCGGAAATAGCAGAAGAGTTTTCTCCTGCTCCTGGTGTGGCTGAGATGAGGGAGGCCCTCTGCGAGGGAGTGGTGCTGTGCTCGGTGTCTACGCTAAACTGGGCAGAGGGGGCGTGCAGGGCTCTGGAGTCTCTCGGCCTGGTCCAGCTCCGGTTTTTCTGCCCACTCCACTGGAACCTGAGCTGGCCATATCTTTCTGCTGAGCCAACTTCCTCACATGGAAGATGGGGACAGCAATAGATCCTACGAAAGGATTATTAGAAGGGTAGTTGAGATAAAGCATATCGAGGACTCAGGACAATTCCTGCTAGTTCTTGGCTTCTTCATTGAGTACCAAAGTCTGTGATTTTCTTCTGCAGAGGGTCAGATACTGAATATCCTCTGCTTCGTGGGCCATATGGCCTCTGTTGCAAGCACTCAACTCTACCCTTGTGGTCTGAGAGCAGCCATCGACAATGGGTAAGTGAATGGCCTTGACTGCATTCCAATAAAACTTGATTTACAAAACCAGGGAGGGGGCCAGATTTGGCCTGCAAGCTGCAGTTTGCTCAAGCCTGATCAGTGTCTTATTATTTCTACTCTACCACCTTCCCCTGTATAGAGACTTGTACACGGTTTTGCCATTGGTCCAGGGCTGGTCTTGTCAGCATAGATCCTGCTGCCAGGGTGATTTTCATTATGCCCAGAGATGTGTGTCCCGTTGATCTTAACTGCTTCCATTTTGTACCTTACTCTGTTCAGCTTTACAAGCCCTGTTGTGAAAGGTAAGAGCTTTGTTGGTACTGAAGATATTGCTAGTGATACAATAATGTCACTACCGTTTAAAGTGCTAGGCCCAACTCTTTGCCTGTGTGATCTCATTTAAGTCCGTATTGAACCCCTGGTTGTCATACACACAAGGAAGGGAAAAGCCATGTTTCATGTTAGGAGGAAGAATTGATATAGCTGATAATTTTCAGGTCATTCCAAGAATATAATCTGCCTCAAAGAGTTATCGCATAATTTGCTTGTTTGTCTACAATACTCTTAATAGAGTAATCTGTGTGCCTTCACAAATCGAATTGATAGTGCGTATTGATTTTTCAACTAAATTGAAGTGTTGATTGCACTGATATTTCCCACGGAGTTTTCCAATGAATGAATTTATGGTTGTTTCGTTTTGACACAAGGGCAACGACATGCCCCACCCTCAGTGCTGGATGGTGAATGGGCTTCAGAAGGTCCATGTTTAGGCCAACCGTTGTCATCGGGGCTGTCGCTCTGCAGTACTGAGTGTAAAAGATGATAGAAACATGGTTCCTTCCTCAAGGGAAGGATGACTGCCTAAGATGGACCTGGGATGGGGAGGGTAACTCCAGTGTCCCAGAAAGGAACCTCAGAGGTAGGATTCCAATCGGAAGAAGAGTGAGGGGACTCCCTGGGCTGAAGATGTGTTTGTAAGGCAAGCAGTTGGCTTTTGTGGACAGTTTTGGAGTGGTTGTGGTGAGGGTGGGGCTGATGGAGATCATGGGGAACACCAAGGCCCCTCAGTCCTGCCTCCACCGTGCACCTACGTATCACCAAGCCTGTGGCCATGGGGCGGAGGGGGCCACGTGCTCAGATTCAAGAGGGCAGCCCGGAAAACCAGCATCTCTTCACGATGGCACCCAATACCTACCCATTGCTTTCTTATCTCCACAGCTCCTTCATTCATTCATTTAATCCTTTATTAAGTCAATTATTACAAGCTGAGCATGTGTTAGTTTTTGAGGATAGAGAATTGAAAGATGGCTCCTGACCTCCAAGCATTCACTGTCTAGTGGGAAAGAAAGATACATGGCGATTTGTTTCGTCAACAAACTGGTGTTGAGCACCTACTACGTGCCAGGTGCTTGGTAGGTACTGGGCATCCAGCCATGAAAACACCAGCATGATACCTACTTTCTCTACGTATCTCAACCTGTAGGGAGGGGCCAGTCTTAAACAGTGATGCGTGTCACCGTCCTCCCTGACACCTGCAGCCTTTGGGCCTCGTTCTTTCATTAAAGATGGCGCAAGCCCCCATTGCCTATAGAATAGGGAGACCCCCACGCACTGTGCGGGGGTCTGTGGGCCCGTGGCCTGTGATTTCGGTGGATCACGGTGCCACTGCTCCTGCCCATCACACTGGGCTCCAGGAACTCCCGTGGATGCTGTCCACACTTCATGGCCACACTTGCTGACCAAGTTTGCTAGCAAACACCAGTTTGCTACCTGGTGCTCTGGGACCCTGGGAGTCCTTCGTTTCCCCAAAGCATGCCTCACAGGAAGCCACCCTGTATGTGAGCCTCTGGTGACGGTTTGGTGGTGGTGGCGGGGTTCCCAGAAAACACAGAGCTGGCTCACTGTCCTCTTCTTTCTGGCCAATTCCCAGACATGAGTCCACACAGCCACTCTCTGTAAGACACTGGAGGAACTCTGGTGGCATGGGTTTGGTCTCCTGATTCTGGTCAGCCACCTCCTTCCTGCCCTCCTCAGGCAAAGCTTTGCATCTTTAAGCAACATTCCCCCAGCAAGTTAGTATGAGTATCTGCCCTGCTCGGGCAGTCCCAGTCCTCTCTTCTTCCTGCAGAGAAAAGGATGAAGACATGCCACCCAGCAAAGGGGGAAAGCCCTTGTGCTGGCCCGGATGAAGAAATCTGGTGTTGAGGAGGGTGCGTGGCTGCCTTCCATTTTTCTGGCTTGAGGGTTGATTCACTGGGGGTCTGCGGGACTGAGGGCATCCTTGGGGCCTCCCATGGGTGGCAGGGTTGCCATCCCGGGCTCGATTGTGAGAAACCTTTGGGCAGGGGTAGCTCCATCTTTGAACCTGCCGTGTCTGTCCAAGTGCCTGCAGGGAAGGCTACACTCACTGTGTCTGTTCCTGCGATCGCATCGACCCTCTGTCTGCACGAGGCAATGGGCACCCTCGAGGGACCCAACAGACAGGGACTGACCCTGGGAAACCACCGCACAAGAAACGTTCATTGGGCGGATTGCCTTGTCGCCAAGAGGCTCTGGACACAGGTGACCGTGTGGGGGGTCGTCCAACCCTCAATCCAGGCCTAATTCCATGCAGCAGGGACCGTGTGTTCCTCCCATTTTCAGACTTGGAAACTAGGGCAGAGGAAGGTCACCTGGGGCTGATCTTGGGTTCAAGTCCAGCCACCTGACTTCAGAACTCACTCCAGTAACTGCACACTGAGCATGTTGCCAGAATTCATGGGAGCATTTCTGATTTCACACACAGTCTCTCCCCACTCCCCACTTATGGGAAGATCTGCATTCCCGTGACAGTTTTCCTCTCGTCGGTTGGGTGTGGCGTATTCTGGAGCTGGGGTCTGATTTCCTCGCTCGGGCGTGCGTGGGCTGGGCCTGGAGGGCCCCTGACCTCTCTGACTGAGCACCCAGGCTGGAAACGGTGCAGAAGAGGCAGGCTCAGGCTGTCCATTTGTGACTGGCCATCACTGTGCAGGTGACAGGGATGTGGTAACGGGGCAGATTCGGGTGATGCTGCCCGAGAAAGATCTGGCAGCTTCGCAGTCATGGTTCCCAGGTCCTCTTCTTTGCTTACGACCACCGTGAATGACACCTGTGGATTTCTCTGTGACCGACTTGCAGATCTCCCATGGATTCAAGGACTACGGCGAGTATAGGAGACATTCTTTTTCTCGACGATGTCCCCAATTTGTCAAGCGCAAGGAGAGCAGACTTTGGCCAGTGAACAAAACCCACTGTGGGGGCCAGACACACAGGCTCTGAAGTGATTAGCTTCCTCATACCACAGGAAAAAGCACACATTCAAGCATCTCTGATGCTCTCCTGGTTACCATTTATTTGCTCCTCCCTACAAATCGGATGTCACTCGATTTTGTGTGTGACATAGTGATGGACAATAAAATCGGTTTATCTCCTCCTCCCCAGAAACGCTGGCCCCTGGGCTGTGTGGGCTCAGACCTTTCGTTTCAAGGTGGCAGAGGGACAGGTGCAAGACACTCACAAGCACACCCGGTTTCAATGCAGGCTCGGCCGCTACCAGCCAAGCTGACTCGGGTCCGTCGCTGCGCGAAATCGCTCATTGCATCTCATCTGTCTGGGGCTCGGTCCTGTCTCCTGAAAGATGGGAAATTCTACCTGTTGAAGACACTTTTTCTAATGTGTTGACTCTATGTACAGATGCATGGGCAATATCTTAGCAGGCCCTCCCCTAATTAAATCCAGCAAACTCTTTCAACTTTCTCCTTTCAAAATTGTGGCTACATTCTGACACAAAACAGACGTGGGAGAAAAATGGTGTATTCAGTCGCTCGCACAGAATTCCACTGAGGGCAGAGAAAGTTGAGAGCCGATCCTGACAAAGAGAGTTTGGTCTGTTGAGTGTTTGTGCCTGGGAGAGGTGCGGAGAGATTAATGACCAGGAGTTAAATTGCCCCTTTGGTCACTGTGGCTGGTGGAGCTGGGGGCTGGCGCACGTGCCCACAGCACCCCCGGAGGAAGGCTCTTGACTGACCCTCAGCTCAGGTGTGTTGTCAAGAACTGTGTTAACCACTGAGAGGAGACCACTGGGGACCGCGAGTGACCCTCGGCCACAGGAGATGAGAAAGTGTTCCCTGAAGAACGAGAGATGAGCAGATGCGGGAGATAGACTCTCATCGCCTACGGAAGGGGGCCGGCCGATGGCTTTGCCATTCTGGAACCTAAGAGAAGTTCGGGAGAATAAACATAGTTTTCCAAGTTGGGAAGGACGCAGCTCAGAACCTGTTGATGGCTTCCATTTGCCAATTTCTAAGCTTCTTAATTGTTTAAGGACACGTATCAAAATAGTACATGCAACTCAGAGCTTTCAAGATATCAAAGTCACATTCTTAAAGAGTAGGATACTGTCTTTAAAAAGGCACTTCTAAGAGCCCGGCCAGCCCGGGAGCGTTGTGCGTTTTCCGCACAAAGACACAGCCTTTGAGGCTGAAAACCTTCTGAGCTGCTCCTCTACTTTATGATTTTTTTCATCAAGCCTTAAATGTGATCATTAGTGACACACCGATGTGTTCCTAAATTTGTTCTACTTCACAAGATTCCTTCCCAACTAATTTAGAACAAAACTTGTCCAACATTTGCTCTTTACTTGATTTCACAAAATGTCATTTTTGTCCACAGGAGCCTGCAAAACAGTGAACAGAGAGAGGGAAGCAGGCTCAATTTACATAAATGTCTTTCCAGTTAACCAACAGCCACCTTACTGAGTAGGGCTGGTGGAGAGCTGGGACCCAGACACAGGCCAAGCCAACACAAGGGTGGGAAACGGGGCCGTCTGGTGTGGGGGGGCCCGGCTGGGCCGCACTGTGGGGCCACCGGGGCCTCAGCCCGCTCTGCGCGTGGGCTCTCAGCTGGAGAAGACCACGGGGACGTCAGGAACCACCAGCAAAAGCCGCTTCTGGCAACTGGGTCAGGCCTCTGTCTTCACTGACACGGAGCGGCTGCAACCGAGGGAGGAAAGTCCCGCGCACCCGACAGCGTCAATTATGTGAACGAGCTGGTTCTGATAGGTCATTGTCCCAGCCTGTATTGAGGGAAGAGGGAAGAGGCCCAGTGCGATCTCTACGTCCAGTAACTTTGGACAGTGATGCTATACCGGGGGCCTCGGAAGCCGGTGACCTCTGAAACGTTCATCCTTAGCCGGCCCTCGAGGCCTGGAGGCAGCAGCTCTAGGCCCACCTCCTGCAGAGACCGAAGGACCAAAGGCTGCAGTGCGGGGGGCCTCCTGTCTTGCGTGCTGTGTGGTCGAATGGTCCGAGGGCAGAGTCCGGGGAGGCCCGGACCCCACCAGCAGGCGTGAAGGCTCACGGTCAGACAAACATTCGGGAGGAGGAAGCCTCTACAGGCCGGGGTACATAACGGCGAGCGGCTCCCCTTCAGCTCAGCCCCTTTTCCTCTTGGGTTTGAAGTCAGCAGTTGGACTCATTAATGACGTTGGGGCAGTGTGTGTTTTGAGGGAGACAAAACGAAATCTTTGGTGTAATGATATGATTACGAAGGTCCCCAAACAAAAGTGCACAGGCCCCTCATTACGTGGGCCCGTAAGTGCCAGCTGTCACTCTCCATGGGGCCTGCCTTCTGAAAACTAACCTTTCTGTCACCTCCGCTTGTCTCCCTCACTTGTCCTATTATGCAGAACCGAGCTGAGTCATTGTTTCAAGCAGGGGGTGACATGGTAATAGC
Organism: Ursus arctos; assembly: GCF_023065955.2. Taxonomy (NCBI): domain Eukaryota; kingdom Metazoa; phylum Chordata; class Mammalia; order Carnivora; family Ursidae; genus Ursus; species Ursus arctos. The sequence goes on along the minus strand of NW_026623089.1, from coordinate 3,944,952 downwards.
TTAATAATAGTATAATCTCGCAAATAATAATACGCTGTCAGGCTGTCTGAAGCACAATGTTTACCGGGGACGTGGTAATGTATGATGACAGTAATTTGAATAAAAATGAATTTACTGCTCTTGTCTCATTTGCAGTAAATTTTCACATCTTTCATGCACAACTGGCGCTCTCTGACCTCCTCGTCATTGTGTCGGCGGCGGCGGCTGCCTTTAAAGTGAGCGGCGGGCGAAGGAAACAGAAGCCTGCAGCTAATAACTGATTTCCAGGAAGGAGTTCACACTGTGGCTTCTGGAAACATCTTTCTTCACTTGTTTACCAAGATGAGGCGGCATCGGCCGGGCGGTTTGGTGGATACGAGCTGGAGGTGCCCGCGACTGGGGAGCAGACGTGGATTGACAGGAGTCCGGATGGACCATCTCCAGAAGGAATTCTTGGAGGGAGGTGCTGGCAATATGGATGGACCCTTGGCCGATTTCAGGGACAGGCCCCGTCAATCAGGTCATTGAAAGCCCCTTGTTCCTCCCAGGGATCCCCACCTGTCTGACAGCCACAACTTCACCCACGACCCCCTCCCCCACGGAATGCTCCCCTGGACCCCAAAAATGTAGGGAGGCCAGAGCAGACAGTTCAGTCTTAAAAGGCAGGCATCAGCCCCTGGTCATCCTGCACATGTGCTCCTGGACACGTGTGCAAAGACTTGCCACGGGAGGTCTCCTGGGCGGCTCAGGACTGCCGCACTCTTAGTGGAAAAAAGATTAATATGTGAATAATTGGTCTCAAATGAAGCTGTGAGTAAATTATGTTGAGTGTAGAGAGAAGAAAGTTATGACATTGGCTGACAGGCTTGTGCTGGATAGAATTTGATGGAATGAGGACAACAAATTAGAATTTGCTGGGACTTGAAAAGTGACAAGGAAGCGTTTCCAAAAATGTCCCCAGCTTTCAGCACTCGCAGTGGAAGGGCTGGCCAAGAAGAAGAGGAGGCGGGCTGGGGGTCAAGGCGGGTGGGCTGTGGTGCGGGACGGGGTGGCCAGCACAGTGCTCTCCCCGCAATGGGGACACACACGTCCTGCACCACACCTAAGGGACCCCTCGAGCAGTGAATGTGCTTCTGTGACAGTGGGAATTTACCAGCACACTCGGAAAGGACTTCAAAGGTTTGTGCTTTGGGAGGGAGCAGGGTCAGGCGTAAGAAGTTAGTTTTTGAGTTCGTGGGTCCCATTTTGACCTGGGCAGCATGCCATGAGGACCTTTAGAATGTGCCAGCCGAGAACAGTAAAGATCATTTTAGAAATGGGTGAAAATATGCAGATGCCTCACACTTAAAACTGGATGAGTGGAGAAACAATTTACGAACAACGTTATCTTAAAGGAGATTGGAAGCCTCTCAAAACTTGCCTTAACGAGGAGCTTGGCCATAGCCTACCCACCCCCGATCCCCCAGGATGACCGCAAGGCGAGGTACCCCAACTAGCAGAGATTTCCCCCCAGAGTGAAATTTCTCCTCAAACAGTCTCACTGGCACCCCTATACCCTCACCCCCAGGCCATGCTATGTCTTCAAGAACAAATGATGTGATTGACAATTGGATATCCGGAGATGTAATTTCTAGTATAAATAGTGCAACCCGTGCCAGGGCTCTACCCTTGTAATAATAGCTGCTACATGTGCTCGGACGGGAGTTTGCAACAGACCGTCCCAGGGAGGGTTCCTGCACATAAGTATTAAAATCACTCAGTCACAAATGCATGCAATAATTAGTAGTTTCCAGTTCTCTGTTTTCTGTTCTCTGTTTCCAATAGGAAGTTTCATAGATGCCACTGATACTTTATTATGATAAGTCGGTTGATCACAATTTTAGTACTCACTTACGAAAACAAAAAACAAGGTCAAAATATTTGATTAAGAGTGACGTCCGTCCCCTTTTGCAGTAGGCAAAGCTTAGGTTCTCCGGTAGAGTGCCCAGACCCAATTCCAATGTGGGGGGTGGTTCCCCCCAACATAATACCAAGCAATTTTGAGACACCAGCAGGGCTTAGAAAATTCAACTCAATTCTACTCCATGCTGACACTGTCTACCTGGAGACAGCAGCCGAGGCCATAGGCCCAGGGCTCGAACCTACAAGACTACTACCCCAGCCCCCACTTCCAAGGCCAGTGTTTCTGATCAGCTACAGCTTGGAATGTTCCCACAACCTCCTTCGGTTCAATTCATCCTTTAGAGCAGCTCATAGAACATGGAGAAACACTTCCTTAGTGACAAGTTCATTAAAATATATAATAAAGGCAAATGAAGAGATACATAGAATGAGGTGCCAAACAGAGGAGCGTTGGTCCTTGGGGGGCTTGGGGCTCGCTCCGCAGCGTGTGGAGGTGTCCTGCTTTCTCAAGCCTGGAAGCCCTCGGAAAAGAAAGGCTGAAAAGCTGCCCTTTGGGTTTTTCATGGCAGAGTCATCGTCATTGGCTCTTGGATGATTCAACCTCCGGCCCCTCTCCCCTCCCTGGAAGTCCGGCAGTGGCGACTGAAATTTCCAACGCTCCAAGCACGCGGTTGGTCTCCCGGCTCCAGCAGGCACCGTCTTTGGAAACAAGACACCCATTTCTCCTTTATGCTTCTGAAGTGTTTTCAGAAACTGTGCGTGAAGACCAAATGGATCCGAGAAATACATTTTGGTCAACTGAATGAGCAAATGTGTATTTCCTATAAATTATGATACCGCAACTTCCCCTCCCATAATTTTGTTAACTCGGTGTTCAAATCAACCTTGACTGACTTCTGAAATGACTGCTTTAAAGACCAAATGCACGGGAAACAGGCCCAGCCCAGGGGCCCCTGTCCTCTTTCAGGCTCTACGGTGCTCCAGACTTCTCAGAATTCTGTTCCTCCCCAGCCCAGCCTGTCCTCTTCTTGTCCCCAGGGACCTGTTTCCCGGGGCCTTCTCCCTGGGACCCTTTGCAGCCTCTCCCTGCACTTGCCCTGAGTTCCTCCTTCTGAGGCCTCTGGGGCTCCTTCCCTCTCAGTGCCCCTGCCCTGCGTTCCCTTCCCATTTGCTTCAACCTCCTCTTATCTGTCAGCCGGGCAGGAAAACTTCTGAGAAGACGTGGAAAGAGCCAGGCTGGCTGGAGGCCTGAAGGCAGGGACAGGGTTTTTGGCGCTTCTCTCTACAGCCCGACCTCCGTTCCTTTCTCCCCTGCCCAGTCTGCCTGCCCTCCGCTGTCCACCCAGATCCTCACACACACACACACCATTCTGCCTCCCTGTCTCAGTTTCCCCTCCTCTCCATGAATATTCTCAGCCTTAGCCCAAGCTTGCGGCCCTCATCTCACCGTGAGTAAAATGAGCTCTCCATTCCATCCTCTCTGAAGCTGCTCCAATTTGACTTTTTACTTTTTGTACTTCCCGGCATTTAAACAATTTAATAGTTCGATTCCTTTGGGAAAAAAAAAATATCTTGCTTGCCCAGTATAAAGTACACGTACATTAGTAGGTTCTGGGGAAGTACAAAAAACAGAAAATGAGAACAAAATCACTAGTATTTTCACTCTCCCTGTAATTTTACCTTGTTGTTTTTTTCTAGTCTTTAAAGGTTAGTTTAAAAAAATACAAAATTTTTTATACAGTAGGAATTCAATCATTTTCTATCTGTGGTTGTATTTCTTTTCTTTTCTTTTTTTTTTTAACAAATGTTAGAATTTTCCCACATCATTAACTCTTTATAAGCATTGCTTTTAGTAGCTTTCTATCATTCCACTGGGTAGATATTCCAAATTTATGAATCCATTCCCCTATGGTTGAACGGTTAGGCTGATTCCAAACTTTTGCTTTTATAAATAACTCTGCAATGAATGCATTTGGACATAAACATTTTCTGATTTTCAGATAATTTCCATAAGACAGATTCCCAGAAATGGAATTGTAAGGTCAAAGAAAAAAAATAGTCTAAGTCTACAGATAGGCTCTTGAAAAAAAATCTATCCTTCATCTGTCTATCATCTATCTATCTATCTATCTATCTATCTATCTATCTATCTATCTATCATCTATCATCTATCTATCTCTGGCTTGTAAGAAAGACTATGACTTAACATCCTCCTGTGTCTGGGCTGTTCATTCTCCCTACCGCTCCGTGTCCTGGCAGTCAGGAGTTTCTTTCTCACTGCCACATCTTTCTGTTTAGATAATGGTTTATTTCCATCATTTAGATGCCAAAGGACTTAATTGTGCAGCTCTTTGTTTTTCTAACTTTTCATTTGAAAACATTTTCTTTTTTTTTTTTTTTAAAGATTTTTATTTATTCATTTGACAGAGAGAGAGACAGCCAGCGAGAGAGGGAACACAAGCAGGGGGAGTGGGAGAGGAAGAAGCAGGCTCATAGTGGTGGAGCCTGACGTGGGGCTCGATCCCAGAACGCCAGGATCACGTCCTGAGCCGAAGGCAGACACTTAACAACTGAGCCACCCAGGCGTCCCTGAAAACATTTTCAAATACAGAGTTTGCGAGGGCGGCACAAAGGACTCCCTCAGATCCTTCTCCTGACTTTTACATTTCCTCTTGAACGGGGGTCCTTTAGGGCCAAATGGTCCAGTCCAGGCCACACTGGGTCTTGAAGTTATGCCTGTGTAACCTCCTTCCATCTTGAACACATCCTCGATCTTTGACCTTCATGACCTTGACAGTTTGGGGAATTATGGGCCAGTCATTTTTGCAGCATATCCTTCAGTACATGTTAACTCAGTGTTTTCTCACAATTATATCTGTGTTTTGGTGTTTTGTTTTGTTTTGTTTGTTTGTTTTTGCCAGAATGTTCCAGAAGCTGTACTAAGTTCTGACCAACTTGGGACATCACGTCAACTTGTGTCATTTCTAGTGGCGTCCACTTTGGCTACTTGGCTGAGATGGCATGTGCTCGGCCTCTCCTCTGTGAAATTACTTCTCTACCTTTCTCAAGGATAAATATTTAGAGATATTTTGAGACTATGTGAAGCACTGTTCTTTATCCTATTTTTACTGACGTAGCATCCATTCATGTTTCCCGCCTATGTGAATTATTACTATGGTGTTTTGCAAATGATGATTTTCTGCCTCCATCTTTCCTTCTACATTTAGCAGTTGACACTGAAATGTAAGGGACTGTTTTCTTTCTTCCCTGCTTGTCTGTGTGATGATTTCCATGTGGCTTCATTGATTCTTATTTCATTCCATGAGTTATAATCCGCAGCTTATATTATTATTTATTTTGCTACTCAAATTGTCTGAGATTTGGCCCTTGGGAGTCCTTGGAGTTGCTCTTTTGACCTTTACGCACACTCCCCTCATTCTGTAAGCTCTTTTTTCTTTTTTTGGCACCAAAAGATGCTGTAGGATAACCTTGTTCTTTCCCAAGCCAGCCCTGGAACCAACTAGTTTTTCAAGAGGCCCTGGTTCCTCTTGGGAGAGAATGGTATTTAGAAACCAAGATCTGGCACTAGGTGTGCTCACTGTTACTGGGGCGATGCTGCTTCCAGCCCCTGGGGGGCGGGCAGAGCTAGGGGACATGTGCACATACACACAGGCACACACACTGACATCTGTATTTATTTTCATACACATCTGCGAAAACCTCATGTTTACATCGACACCTCAAATTCTAATCCAGCCTCCAGGTTCACCCCAGGTTTCCCCATTTTTATAATTGTTCCCTTTTTAGACAGTGAAAACCTGGCTCCCATGATCTTTAATAAATTTTCTTATTTGCTCAATCCTTTCCATGGCAGCTAATGTCTTCACCTTGACAGACTGCTGCCCCAATTGGACACTGTTAAATTGGCTCTCGGCCAGTACCGGTGGCCATTCCTCCCTCTCACCTGCCCTGGGATGCTGTTCTCCCACCTCCCAGCCGTCCTACCTGCTGCCCCCGTACTCAATCAGCCGCCAGTGCCCTCCCACCAGGAACACTAAGCTCCTGCCCAGACCACAGTCTCCAAGTCCCACCCACTTCTCCCCATCCCACTGCAGCAGGGGAAGCGTTAATTGAATCATGAGTGGCTACTGGGGCTCTGTCCCATATGACACATGTGTTTACGTAGACTAGTCTGCCGTAAAAACTGACTTTTGCAGAGGTCTTTTGAGATGGGGGCCTTCTGGGCAGCCTTTGAACCAGAAGATATCGAAGACAAAGCACAAGATTGGGGGGCCCAGGGAGCCTAGGGTGCCACCTTGTATGGACTGAATTATCTTTCCCCCCAAATTGGGGTACGGATGCCTAGCACCTCAGAATGTGACTGTATTTGGAGACACCTTTAAAAAGGCAATTAAGGTAAATGAGGTCTGCAGGGTGAGTTCTAATCCAATGTGACTGATGCCCTTGTGCAAGGGGGATATTAGGACACAGGAGTGTACGCAGGGAAGACCACAGAAGGACCAAGGCAAAAGGCAGCCATCTGCAGCCAAGGAAAGAAACCAATGCTGCCTATACCTTGATCTCAGACTTCTAGACTCCAGAACTATAAGAAAATACATTTCTGTTATTTAAGCCGACTAGTCTATGGTGCTTTGTTAAGTCAGCTCGAGCAAAGCAATATATCCTCTGACTCCTGTGTGACCTTGGGCAACTCACTCAACGTCTCTGAGGCTCAGAGAGGTTATGTGTGCAAGAAGTTTAGATCCCTCTGGCTGTCTTATCTTATGCCTCTGAGGGTAAGCACTTTCATAATAGGAATCCCAGGAAAATAAGCTGATTATTGGCATTACGGTAAAAGAACCAAGAGATCACAGTGTCTCGACCAGCTACCTGCTATCTCATTCACTAAGTTGAGCTGCTCAGTGACTCTGAGGCATAGTGGAAAAATGTAGCGACCACCATGTAAGATGGAGTTCTTAGCTTATTTCTTAAGTTCTAGTTCTAAAACCCTGATATTTTCACAATCAGTATCTCTCCACTGTTTTATTCCCAGCTAGTGATTGCTGAAGTGTATATTACACACGTTTTTAGCAACCAGTTTTCGCAGTGTAGACATGATAGCACAGCAATGTCATATGGGGGTGCTGTTTCGGCAGCTTGGGGTGGTTGGGTATTCGGGTGCTAGTTAGTGCTTATTCTAATCCCCTTGTTCTCTAAAGGAAGTAGGTACTAAACAGGAACCATCTGGTAAAGCATTCTGTACCTCTTAATTACAATGTTTTGAGTGGCACGTAAATAAATTTCATTTACAAGCACACGACTGCTTGTCAAAACTCTGTTGATAATTTTATTATTGTAATATACTTTCTTCCTTAATTATTTAGTTCCAGTAAAGTCAGGAATATTAATTTTTATGGAAATTACCTGTACAAACAAACCCAAGCCACAAACCTGTTTTTATTTATGGATTTATATTTGGAAAGGCACTTTAGTATCTCAGCCCAAACCCATCACAATGGAATCCCATGGGCCATTCAAAACTTCTCACCTTGACTTTTTTTTTTTAACTATATATTTATTAATTTTTTTTTAATTTTTTTAATTATATTATGTTAGTCACCATACAGTACATCCGTGGTTTCTGATGCAAGGTTCGATGATTCATTAGTTGCGTATAACACCCAGTGCACCATGCAATATGTCACCTGGACTTTTTAAATAAAAAAGGGAATGCATTTGAGCACGTCCTAGTGATTTGGGAGTCAGACGCTCTGCGGAGGTAGAACTTTGTTCCTCTCCTCCGTCATTACCGACGACCTCAGGAATCGGCCTGCGCATTCAGTCCAGGCCCCGCAAACACGTTACTTCAGTGTCCTTGAGGTTTTCCCGAGCATCTTTGAGGGATGGAGTAACTAGGTCAGTGTAGACTCATCCAACATTTAGCATTCGTATGATTTTATCGTAGCAGGAATGGAGCATCGACCGTGGGCTTGTGATGGATGATACGTTCCCATCAAGTGGTTTTGTGGTCCTAGTTCTTCACCTCTGCCCACCCCTATTTATTCACTTCCTTTGATCATAAATAAATGTGAGCACTGCGGTTGGAGTCTGGCCTCTGGGGAGTATTTATAGATGCCACACAATTAATACCGCTGCTCTCCTGGTGGGGTGACCTGGACTGCCCTGAGCGCTGTAGCTCCCACCCCTGCGGCGTCTGAGTCCCAGAGAACGTGGGGTGAGTCCTGGATCCGTTGCTCTCCAGACGCCCTTGGCAGGAGCTTTTTGCTACAGAATCCTAATGGAGTGGGGCTCGTATGTATGCAAAGTAGAGCGTGTCTTTAGCCCCCCCCCCCCCAGCAACCAGAGCTGGGAACACGTGTCCTTGCACACCTGTGTGCACACACACACACAGACAAGGTACACGCACTCATACAGTTCTCACACCCTGGCAGACACAAAGTGTTATTGCCTGAAGTTGCTTTCCCCTCTCTGCCCTTCACCCCTCTGTGATTCCGGGTCCCTCTTGCACCTCGAGGCTGGTGGAGGAAGAAAGGAAATGGTGGGGGTGGGGGGTGAGCCAAGAGACAAGGGAACGGCAGAAGGGAGAAATGTAAACTCTGATGTCCGTACTGCAGGTCAGCCTGTGCCCATCACCTAGCGGTGTGTGACCTGTGCTAAGCTCCCGGGGCCTCTGGAGCCAAGCTGCCTGCCACCCTTTCGACTACTGCCTGCTTCTAATATGGGCAGCTTCAAGGATGGTGCCCCCAGTTTTCTTATTTGGGGCTGTTAGAGGAACCCAGAGTGAGCTGGCAGGAGGCATGGGGCAGCGGGAGCCTGCCCGCATGGTGCCTGGGTGCTGGTGGCTCTGGAAGTCTGGGGAGCCTGATGACCCACCTGAGTGGCTCCTTGCTGCCCGTGGTGCCGGCAGGCGGGGTGCACGGGGTGCTGGAGCCCATTGGAGCCGAGACTCACCCAGGGTCTTAGAGATTAAAGGCAAGTTCCCACCTTAAAAATAAATCCAGGCTGTGTTTTGCACCTTCCGACACTTAGTAACTTAGGTCATTAAAAAGGAGGCGAATTAAAATGAAGGAAACAGAAGAGTCATTTGTGTAGTGTGAAGCCAGCTCTTCTGGCCTCCCCGGCCCTGGGGAGGGGGCACCCCTTCACCCTGACCCCCAGCCCTCCTGCTGGAGCCTGGCTCTGCTGAGGCCGTGGGCTGCCTCATTATGCGCCTCATAAAGGAGAGAAACCATCGTCCACGGAATTAGCCAAAGCCAGAACTTACATTCCCTGGAACTTTTGGTTTCCTCCTTGCCCTTGGAGACGCTCGCCAGCTGCAGTTAAAGTAAGTGAAGTTGGATAAACGCTTAGGACTTCCTTAAGACATTTCTGAGCACATCCCGCTAAATGACGGTTTAGAGTCACGGATGAAGGTGACTCTGTCCTTGGAGTTCGGGCCTGTCCCCATAAAGGCCAAAGGGGCCGACTTGCCTTTTAGGAAAACAAAACTACAACTTCAATCAGCGCTGTGTTTTGAGCAAGTCCTCTCCTCCAGGGAAAGGGCAGCGCTGCTCAGGGACCCTGGGCTCTGTGCCTTCTGGGGCGGCCTCAGCGGCTGGCTACTTTCTGGAGACAGGGAGAGGTGGCCTTTCAGGGGACCCTTGGAAATCCTGCAATCCTCCCCATCTGTCCTGCTCACGACTGCGTTGCTGGGGCTCCTGTCGTCCTTCTTCGCACGTGCCCCCAGGCTCTGGAGGTGTAGTCCTGGCCCTCGGCAGGCACCCAGCCCGGAACCACAGGAGCCTCTCCCTCTGGCCTCTCTTTAGCATTCCTGGCATCTTTTTTAGCAACCATTGCCTGAGTTTGGGAACGTTCCAGCTCTGGCGGGTCTCTCCCCACTCCCCGGTTTGGAGGTGTGTCTGATAGCAATTTGGAGGCTCTGGGGAAGCTACCTATTGGCCCAGAAAGGAGAGCTGTGCTTGGCACTTTTCGGTTTGTACCCGGGAGCTAGCAGGGGAGGAAGGCTGCGGGCAATTCCTGATGGCGACTCTCTGGGAAATCCAATGTTCAGATGCCATTATGAAACCCGTTCGAAGCATGTGTCATGACATTAAAAATAGAGTAGTGGCAAGGAGCGAGTGCCAAGGAGCGAGACTGCGGGGGGGGGGGGGCAAGGAATGACCCGGACCTGGGCCGGGAAAGAGCTGCCCCACCGCCGGAGGCCAGTGGCCTTGGCACCCGTGTCCGTGGCTCTGGGTTCCGGGGCAGCGGAGGCTCGGGACGGAGCAGCCCCGCCGCCCCTGCCTGTCGCCCACACCCCCACTGCAGGGGGAGCTTCCGGTGAAGGGCTTGCTGTTGGCTACAAACAGAGCAACTGTTGCTGGTGACTTTCACTCCAAGCTGGAAGCTGGCTGTCGCCACAATATCCCACAGGAAGCAACCACTTCCAACAAATCATTTTTGGGGTCGGGAGGGAATAGAATTAACACATCAGGTCAGGCTCTGTCCTGCTGGGGCGTGTTTATGACATTATCGCCTCCCAGACAGTGCGGGGCGGTCGAGGAGGCCGGCGTGGTGCCTTCTTTGCCAAACCAGCCCGCAGGAAGCAGCGGCACTTTCTACCTGTTCGGGGATATTCATGCCGCCCGAAAATAAGGACAGTATCATTGTTGCTGAAACCCTCAGGGACAGGAGCTGCCGGGGAGCCGTGATTTAAAGACGACTGCCCGCGTTCCTTCCTCTACAAAAGCGCCCGTCCTCCGCGCACTCTGCAGATGGAGAGGCCACGTTTTGTTTTCTCTGCGTGTGTGTTTTCTCTAAAGCCATAAACGCGCCACAGTGAAATCTTACTCGCAGAGCCCCCATTCTGCCACGGTACCCTGAAGCTGCTAAGACGACACCACCTCTTACAGGTGGCAGAGAGCGCGCGGCAAACCCCTAAAGTCTCAAGTCACAGCAATCATCTTCAACTCCCAAATTGTCCTGGAAGGAGAATGGCATCGGATTTGTCTTAGGCTGTTTGGCCAAACTGGGGCACAGATGGGATAATGACTTTTACAAACAGCATTTTGATGAGAGGAGGGGAGAAGGAATCATATGTAAAATGCACAAAGGCTGCATAAACACACTGAGGCCTGCAGCTGGAACAAACTAAAAAGATGTTTAATAATTTAGAACCAAGCAGGCAGGGCGTGTGCAGCTGTTGTGTGCAAGGGACCATGAAAGTCTTCCATTTGACAGCTGGCCCCATCTTTCCCCAGTTGCTACGTGGAGAAGAGAATGCAGATCTGGGATTAGCCAATCCCTGTTACCCTTGCCCATCTGCCACCAAGACCCCCAGCTCTGCCTCCCCTCGCAGAGAGGCACACACATAAAGAAGGCCAGCCTTCCCAAGCATATGCATGCGTCGCTATTAGCCGTCAGGGCCCGCTCCCAGGCTCTGTTGACACGCCGCCAGTACATGGCTGCTGTCGTTTTTGCTGGAGGGCACATTTTGCATTTCACACATTTGCAGAAATACAAAATGCTGTTGGATGCAAACAATTCAGGGCCTAATTGGCTGAATTACTTCAATGTTACCTTGTGTCCCCCACCTGATTAACATAGCTCAGCTGGGAGGGCTGGCGAAGGAGGAGGAGAGAGGGATTTGGAGGGCAGGTGAAGCTGTGTTTGCCCAGGAAAGCGAGATCCTTAGCGAAGTCCCAGCTGAGCGCGGCCTGTGCCAAGCAGATAGTGGAGCGCGGGAGGGGCCGCGCAGGCTGCATTCTTCCACAGGAAGCCGGGACCACGGGGCTCTGTTGAGGAACAAAAATATTTCGGGGCACAGAGGAGGCAGGCTGTCAGGGAGGAGTGAGGGGCAGTGTCCCTTTTGTGAGCTGTCCAGGGTTGGGCCACCTTGCTGTCCCCCAGGTGGGCATGGCACGAGGCAGCCAGGCGCGCCTGCCAGCGCGGGTGCCAGGAGCATGTCGCAGGCACAAAGACAAGCCCCACAAAGCCGCCCGCCTGGCTCCGCTGCCCACTCCCTCTCCCTGCCCGTCTCCCCCTGCCCCTTCAGTGTGGAATATGCTCTCGCCCAGTCTTTAAAAAAGTTGGTTGTTTTTTTTTTTTTTCAAATTTGTTTGGCTTATTTAAAAATTGAAAACCTTGCTGATCCCAATCCCACATTAATATCAGAATGACAAAAACCACAGAGGAGCTAATGATCATTATTAGAGAATATTCTGCAATTGTATCCTATTATTATTAATGAGGCAAAATTAGCATTTTTTTTGTATTTAAAAGAACTCAGGGAGCTTGGGAAGGTTGTAAAAATGATGAAACCAAAATAGATTTTTTTCTTCCTAAAGACAAACATTCTACAGTGACTAATAGCGTTTGCATTCTTTTCAATCAATTATCTTATATGGTGGAATTTCCCATTCAAACGCTTGCGGAGAAATAACAACGTTGATGGAACGGCCCACGGAGTGCTCCTTTTCGGGAGAGAGGCTCTCGCAGAGCCAAGTGAACCCATTTCCAATTTATTATCAAGTCCTCTTTTCTCTTAATGTGAACCTTTCAGACCAAACGTTACCTGCATTCTAATCTGTTGCCGCCCTGGGATGTGGCCCACTGAGATTTTTCCGGCAACGATCTTGCCCTTGTGGCCTCCGTGGCCCGTGGCCCGTGGGCCGTCTCCCCCGCGCACACCCACCGGTCACCCGCCAGGAATGCCTTGGAGCAGCTGGTGGGAGTCCTGTGTGCCGCCAGCCAGAAGTCTAGACAAGCCCCATGAATTTGTCACCTGTGCCTGCACAAGACCAGTAAGGACTCATGCGCTGAATGCCTTTCCCGGTTTTTATGGGAGAATTCTTTCTTCACAGCTTGGGGTTTCAGGTCTCCCGGAGGCGAGCGGCCCAGTGCAGAACAGAGCTGTAGCCTCCCAGAAAAGCCCGCACCGTCGGGAGGGGGTGGCGGCCTCATGAGGACAGGGCTGCTGCCCAGCAGCAGGCACGCCTCAAGCCCGTTTCTGAGTGTGGGTATCCGGAGGGACCCAGGCCAGATACCTCTCCGAGCCGCCATGGAGCAGAGTTTGCTGAGCCTCTTGGAACGCGGGGATGGGAGTTGGGGGGGACACCTGGTGGGTGTCGGAGAGGCACATCCTGTCCCATATCTGGTGCTGAATGTGCCGGGAACAACAAGGAACCCCCATCGAGGGGCTGAATTGCCGGTGGAAACGCCACAAGTATCACGAGCTGACAAACAAGAGCCTCGGAGCTGGGTTATCAGACCTGTTAGAATGAGCAGCGAGACACGATGGAGAAGGTTGGCACTAGGCTGCCTCCTTTCCCGTCACAAGGTGTTTCTTTTAGGTGGTTGGGAATCCGGTTTGGCCCCCATGCGGATCCCCGTTCACCTCACCTCTCGACTGAATCCACCTGGAACTAAGTTAGTCTCGCTATCTTCATGTAAAATTCGTGGTTTGGGTGCAATCTGAGGACAGCATGGCAGAGACTGCCAGGCAGGCTCAGGGGTCCTCCTTTCCGGGGAGACTGTGATGGGCTTCACGTTTCTAGTCAGATCAGGGCTGCTCCTGGTCATTCTTTTGCCTGATCTCAGGACATGTCCATGCTTAGTAGCGCGCGGGAGGGGAGCATTCTCAACTTTGCGGGGAGATTCTGCTTTCAGGACAGAAATATGCTGCTGCGGCTGTGCAGATCCTCTGGGCTCACCCTAAATTTGCGTGGGGAGCCCTCATGGGCTGGACGGTGAACACCAGGGGCTGGGGCTCTGGGATCCCTTGATGTTTCAAAGAAGCCTCTTTTCCGGGCAGTCCCCGGCTCCTGGGGAGAACCCGGCCTGGCCCTGCCTTCGTTCTACCAACATGCCATGAACTCGCGAGTTCCAAAGAGATGTTCTCGAGAACAGGGGGAGGAAAAGGGCGCAGAAGACTATGGCTGTTGGTCAGGAGGGTGGGGAATGAACCCAGAGCGGGGAAGCTCTGCATTCAATCCAGTCCGACGGTTTCACAGGCGGGGGTTCATTCATTCTGTTATTCTTTCGTTTGAGAAATATTTATTTACCATCTAGCTCGTGCCCGGATAGATGGATAAATATATTTAAATGCATATAATGAAAATTATTGCATGCACAGTGGCTCTTTGAGGTTTTTCCATTAGCATATGTCATGTTGAGGTGCAAACACAGCTCCTTTCTCCAAATCTGTCATTTTGGTGTGTGAAGAAAGGCGTGTTGAAAATACAGAGGGCTCCAGCATTTGGGATCATTATAATTCTTATAGTTTTCTTTAGAATGAGTCCCAAATATTTTGCTACTTCTTTTTTTTTTTAAGATTTATTTATTTATTTATTTATTTATTTATTTTAGAGAGAGAGAGCGCATGTGCGCACAAGCGGGGGAGGGGCAGAGGGAGAGGAAGAAAAGCAGACTCCCTGCTGAGCAGGGAGCCAGACATGGGGCTTGATCTCAAGACCTTGAGATCATGACCTGAGCAGAAACCAAGAGTCAGATGCTTAACTTACTGAGCCACCCAGGTGCCCCAAATATTTTCCTTCTAACAGTGACCTTTCCCTTGACCCTTCTAATTGCTTTAAACCTCAGGATCTGGCTTCTAAATGTGTTTCTCTCTTGAGAAGGCCGAGTTGTGAGCTCTCCGTCCCCTCCCGCAGCTCCCATGGAGGCACGTCAGCAGTAGGAACCTGGGGTCCCCCACTAGGGGGTTGGGTCCATCCTGCAGTCCAGAAGTTGGCCATGGCTTCCCCAGGGTCTGTCACTTCCACAGGGGAGGAGTCCAGCTGATTGCTCTGGGATGGACTTAGGGTGTCGATGCCAACATCGTGGGTGCTGGTGTGAGTCAGGACTCCACCTCGCTTGCAGTGGCCATGCTGTTCTGTCCCCTTCCTCACCTGGGCAAGGGTCCCTTGGTGCACCACATCTTCCCGATGTCAGTGTCCCCGCTGCTTGATTTTGGGAGGGGGTGGCTTACACGTGTTAGCTTGGAATGGGTGTCCCGAGACATGGCCACTGCCCAAGGAAGGACAGTCAATCCAAGGGCCTGGCCTATGGGGCGGGGGTCTCAACAGCACAGGGGCTATGACTCCGCTTCCCCAGCCCCGCATTCGGGGCCCGCTCCCCCTCCCCCTGCCTCCCAGGCATCTGGGTCAAACTTCTCTTCTCCTCCTTGTGATTATCGTCACAGCATCTAGATCGAGAGCCAGGCTGGCGCAGGAGTGGTCTCTACCCTCGGGGAGCTCTCTCTGAGAATGTCACTGGGATTGCCATCTGTCTCTCTAACAGGGCAGGGAGTGGGGGCCGGGAGGGGCTCCCCTGCAGCAGAAGCGATGCCCCGGGGTGGCTGCTCACCTTCCCGCACAGATGCTGGGCCGACGCCGCTGCCCGCAGTGCTCTGCTGGGGTCCCTCCTCGATCCCACCTGCCTCTCTCTGCAAGAGGAGTCCCCTGTGGCCCGAGGGAGCTGGGGCAAGCCCGAGCAGAGAGGAGGGCAAAGGGAGCAAGGTGGGGTGCCCAGGCCTCCGACCTCCCAGGAAGACCCACTCCTGAGTTCTGGGCCCTGCAGCACCCCTGGGATCTGGGATCCTGCGGGCCCTCCCAAGCCTGCAGCCTTGCTCAGGCAAACAGGTATTTTAGGCCAGGGTGCGCAGAGACAGAGGAGAAAAGAGACATTTTCTGAGGAAGTATGAAATGAGATGGGGAATTAATGAGGTGGAGACACAGGAAGGCGGTTCCAGATGGCTGGAGAGGCGTCTGTGCCGCGGAGGTGAGAGGCGGTGGGGCCGGGCAACGCAGGGACGGAAGCCTGGTGGGGCTCGGCGGTGGCAGGAGGAGCGGGCCTCGGGTCCCTCAGGAGAAGGGGCTGGAGGTCAGGAAGCTGGGACATCACTGGGTGGCTGTATGGGGCCTTATTTACTGTGTTTCAAACTAGAGGCAATGCAAACACCCCACGGACACGGGCACAGCGAGGTGCCTGGCATTGTTGGAGCCCCGCTCTGGAAGTTTCAGGGAATGGCTGCAAGTCTAATAAAAACCTGACATCGACCCTGCTTCCTCCACCCCGTATTCACCGCTGGGCATGGAGAATGACTGCCGTGTAGATTAGAGCCGATTTAGGGATGCGCCCGGATCTTATGATAAAGGGGACCGTGTTGCCGTGGGGCCGGGTGGCTTTCTCTGTGTGGGTTCACGTGAGAGGTATTAAAATGCAAACTGTCGCAGCAGATTTGACTGCAGGTGATGGCCGGGTCCCTCTGAGGCCACCTGCAGTGGGGGTGGGGGTGGGGGGCTCCAGGGACTCCTGTGCACACAGGGAGGACACCCAGCCTTGGCTCCTGGTGTTCCCTGGATGCTTCCAGCTTAGGTGGGGCTCGAGCGACGTCCGCACACTTCCCTTCTGCGGAAATGTTCCCAGCATTGGGAGGTGAGCAGATAATAAAGTGCTTGAGACACTTTCCCTGCAGATTGCTTATTTCATGATCTCCCTGTTCACAGATCATGAGGAGTGTGGAAAACACCCGTGAAACAGGCCAGCTTCTGGCAGCCTCACATCCTTCACTACTACTTTAATTGTTTATTGATGCTGATCACTTCCCCAACAATAGGAATCCCCCTGGTCTTTATGAAGCTACATAAAACGCCAAAAAGAGAAGGCGGAGAGAGAGAAGGAGTTCATGTTTAGCTATCCGAGTGAGCTGAGTGCTGAATTTCTTTTTCTTCACTATAGACAATTTTTAAAATAAGGAATAAAAGGAGAAGAGGCACACCTTTACATTTTCACGAGTTTCTTCCTTGTGTGCAGTTGTGTTAATACATGAAATAACATGATTGCAAATCTGTGTGTATGTATATTGCGTATGTCAATGCGTTTTATAGGCACGTGCGTTCCTACATAGGAGGGGTAAGCGAATGAGCTGGGGCTAGGGGGGTATTAAATTCCCAAATGCTTTGTGCATGTCGTATATAACAGTTACATTTTTTCCCAGGGTTTGCAGAGGGAAAAATGCGGGAGAGAAAATGAAATCCAGATTTGTGATTCCTAACAGGAGAAATGCGATCCTTCTCAGTGTTTAAGTAATATTTCCTGTAAAACCTACGCGGCCATCTGCAAAGCTGTTTCCAGACACCTCCGAAGAGGAGGGCCGCGGGAGGAGACGTGAGCCAGCAGCCCACCTCGGGAAGGCGGCCGGCCAGGCTTCAGGAAGCTGGCACTCGGGCTTGGCCAAGCGTCTCAACTCCTGCATAGTTCGTAATCGGTGTCATTTACCTCCTTTTGACAGATCGGGAGGGCGGCCGAGAGGACTCGCGTGCAAACCGCTCCGGTCGCGAAGGGGCAGGCACGTTATCTCCTCCATCAGGAACTCGAGGTGGTTTGAAGCAGCTAGGGTGGCATTTCGTCTTCCAGGGGCTCCGAACTGAGACCGTCCAGGGAGACATCCCTGAAGCGACAGAGCCAAGGGGAAGCTATTTGGCTAGACAACACGGATGCCGAACCTTTCGGCTATTTAAGCCCATTATAAAATTCTGTTTTATTGTTGATCTCCAGGGTCACCTTAGGAATCCGTGTTAGTAAAATGTTACAGCCCTGGTATAATAAGCACTTTGTGAAAGGTCCTATTTTTCCAAAATCTCATCGCGTCTGAATAGTCAGGAAATATGCATCTCTCCTCTAGGAATTTCTCTTTAGTTTTGATTATTTTTTAAATATTAATCTCTATGCCTACATCCAATGCCAGTCTTAATACCAGCATTGATGGATTCTTTTCCTAGAGATTTAAGTTTTCAGGTGGTACAAGAGGGCTTTAAGTGAACTTTCTATATTCTATGGATCCTATCAGTGCATCAGTAGGTTTTGGTTTTGGTTTTGGTTGGTTGGTTGTTGTTTTTCCTGAGGTCTCGTGTAAAGTTTTGCCCGACCTGATAAGGGTACCAATCAGCAGCCGGCTGTGATTTATTCTTTAATGAACAGCACGGTGTTCTTCGGATTACGCATTCGAATTTTTAAAATAGAACTTTAGACACAGCACTCTCGAAAATACTCTCCCAAGTGCACACAGCAGCAAAAATCCTTGATTCCTATATTGGGCTTCTCATTTGAAAACAGTAGTGTACCTAACATTGCTTTTACTTAAAAAGCTTTTCTTGAAGACAGAGCTTTTTCCCGGGGTGCCCCAACTTCCCTTGTTTGTGCCTTTCTCCGTTTACTCCTTGCCCCTCCTTCTGGCCTCTTCCCTGAATTTTGATTATGTTTTCTTCTCTGCTCACACACTGAGTCTGAGGGGGAGTCACTAAATTGAATGTAAGCACAGTTTGGAGTAATTTATTCCAGGATCCCGACGACACATTTCTTTGCGGCAGAATCTCTCCTCTTTCCCCGCCACACTGATGAGCACAGAAAGCTTTATCAGCTGCTGATATCACGTCTTTGAGGATCCCTATCATGTTTTAACTCCTGCCCCAGAGCGCATCTCTAATAGCGGAGAAGTGTGAAAATCAGGGGGCGGGGGGGCCCCGGTGCTGATGGAAGCCAAGTGCACATTTAGTGGCGGGCTCACTCTTCCTACACAGACCGTGGTCTAACACTTTCTGGCAATAAAAATGGTGACACTTTACTGCTCAGAGAAGTGCCCTCTGACATTCCTCTGAGTGGACACCCCGATTTCAGAGGCAGGGAGGGGCGCTCCTCACGGAGAGTCCGTCCAGTGCGGCGTGTGGTCTGGGGAAGCCCACCTCGCACCCTTGGGCCCAGCACCCCCGCACAGACCCACAGGGCACACAGGGTGGGGACGAGCCCTGTGCAGTCCCAGGGCCCCCCCGGAGAAGCTTTCTTTAAGCCTGCACTTTCCAACCAGCGGTCCGTTCCTTGGCAGGTCCCTTGGAAAGGGGGGAGCACGTCCATCCGCCTAGGTCAGGGACGGCCCAGACACCGTGCCGTTTACTCACAGCTGCTTCTGCCGGTGCGCATGGCCCTTTTGGGGGAAAGGCGCGTTACAGTGATGAGAAATGAAAATGCAGCCGACGAAGGGCTCGTCTTGGCCCGGAAAGGGTGGAGGCTGTGTGGTCTGGGCCACGGTCCTCGCAGTCTCCTTCCACCCCGCGCCCCTCCGCCGGCTGTGCCTCCAGGCTGCCCAGCCTCCTGTTTTCCCCTTCAAACAATGTTCTAGACATAATCCTTCAGATTCACATGAAGGCTATGCCAGAAACCGCTAACGAACATTGGCTTCTTTTAGACCCAGAACTCTGAAATCTGCAAGTCTTTCAAGGAGTGCTTCCTTCAAGGCAGGGGGGGAATTGTTTTGATATTGACTGACCACCAGATCTTACCTCCCCTGTCGTGGGGACTGCTCAGGAGCTGGCCCCAATGCCCCAGCCTTGTGGGGCGCCCACGGGGCCTTCCTGACAGGCTGAATTGCTGAACAAAGCAGGTTGCCATCAGCATGGCCACCAATGTGCACTCCTCTCCTCCTAATGCCATCTTGCTCTGCTGTCACATATAAAGGACTGTCTCAGAAAAACCGTCCTGGAGAATTCAAACTCAAGGGGTATCGTCCCCTCTTAAGAAGTATGTGGACAAGCTTAGAATGCTTATTCTTATTTGCGTTTATTTTTTTTCAAGATTTTATTTATTTATTTGAGAGAGAGAGAGACCATGAGCTGGGGGAAGGGCAGAGGGAGAGGGAGAAGCAGACTCCCTGCTGAGCAGGGAGCCCGACTTGGGACTTGATCCCAGGACCCTGGGACCATGACTTGAGCCGAAGGCAGACACTTCACCAACTGAGCCACCCAGGTGTCCCCTTATTTGCTTTGCTTTGGTTTCTTGCGTTGGGTTGCTATTAGAAAAATAAGGCAGCGATCTAAATTTGGCTCCTTGGACTTCATTCCATTTATCTTGGGGAAAAGAGCAAGTATAACATGTGGCTAGAGTTTTGCTAGGAGAGTCCACTCCTGCCTCCTGAATCAGCCTGGGGCGGGGGGGTCTTCCAAGGCGGGAGTGGGGGTAATCACCCGGCGTCCTGGGCGTCACTGTGTAAGCCCAGCCAAGCTTCGGCACAGGTCAAACAAGGTCGACCAACGGTTTTAAGTCAGGTGCAGAGTAAACAAACGTAAATGTTAAATACGGTGATTTACGGCTGACTTTCATTAAGTTCTTCCTTAGGAGGCAAACATTTTACGGAGCACTGGGGACCCTTAGAATGGGTCAGATGTAGTTCTCAAACAAGACATATTATAGCCATTTTCTCACCCATCCAGCTTCATGATACAGAGCCCAACAGAAAAGTCTACTTCGCCTGGAAAGTGTCACCTAATTACATGGGTGGTACTTCCCGGGCAGGAAGGGGTCAGGTGCTTCTGAAGCTAAGAGAGGTCACGCAGCTGTAATGCTGGACATGGACCCAGGTGGCCTTGGGTACTTGCCTGCCTAGATTCTCAATGTGGGAACTTAATGGAAATTAATTCGTTTATTCCATCTTTATTTGGAGACTTTCCTCATTTGCTTTCAGAGCCTATAGTGTCCTAAGCAGAGTCAAACTGAATCTCCAGGACACCAACGGAAAGACCCAGCCTGTGCAATTGTTGCCGGATATCCGGAAAACGCTGTCCTGGCCAGGAGCTGGAAGCCTGGCATAGGGAGGACCTTGCTGTGGGCAGTTCTCACCTTATCCAGACTTTGCCTGTCACCTGCCAGGTGATTGCCCCCTGGGTGGCTTTGGCTGGGTACTTGCATGATGTATTACTGGAAGTTTCTATTTCCGTGGTCCTAGCAAGATGGGAATATCTGAGAATTGCCTCTTCCTTCATTTCCTTCACACTCTTAGCCAGATCATCCTCGCCTTGGCTTTTGAGGCTGGAAACCTCTGTTCATTGTGTGTGCCCTGTTAGCCCTGGGCAGACCCTTCCTCGTGGCCTAGAGAGCTCCCGGATGCGGGGCATCCCTCGCTCCCCGCCCCTTTTCCACCCTCCCCTTCATGATGGGAGCTCTCTCAGCTACCTTCCCTCCCTCTCCTGGACAAGCAGATTTTGGAAGAAGAAACTTGAGGCATCAAAAGAGTATACCCAGAATTCATAGAGACAGAAAGTAGATTGGAGGCTCCCGGGGGCTGGGGTGGAGGGAGGTATGGAGTCATTCCTCAATGGTTCCAGTTTCTGTTTGGGGCCATGGAAAGTTCTGGAAGTCGTGGTGATGGTTACACGACATTGTGAATGTAGTGAATGCCATGAATCGTACGCTTAAAATGCTTAACATGGCACACACGATGTTATATATATTTTTACAAATAAAAAAATAAAACAGGTTCTGCCCAGGATGAGGGCTGAGGTCCTGACCCAGGAAGCCCCTAACTTTGTGGAACTGTCCCCAGCCTGAGGGCCCGTCCTGGTCAGGGAAGCACCTCCTGGGATCACCTGTACCCCACTCCCGTCTCCGAGCAGGCCAGGGCTCCCCTGCTTCAGCCAGCCAGCGCACTTCAAGTCTGCGTCGGGCCCCGAGGCCAGCAAACGGGGCAGGTCCAGCTGGGGTCCGTGAGGCCCTCTTGGGGAAGACAGGCGTCTGCCAAAATGAGCTGACCCCGCAGCGTGGGTGGGTCCTGGGCTGCCAGGGATCATGTCCCCGGATGTGCCAGTGGATGCCATCCTCGGGAGTGATAGTAAGTCCCGCCTGGATCAGGGACACAGGGCTTCCGTGAGGACGGGTCCAGCAAAGAAGAGGGGCTTGAGAGCACATTTTTGTTGTCACCGTGTTTACTTAGATTTTGATCTCTTTGCTTCTTTGATGATAAAATAATGAGAATTGAGGCAGCCCTGGAAAGGGTTTATCTGAACGGCCTCATCTGGAGTCCCGGTGAAATATTCATTTGTGATATGATAGTGATACATGGAGTGAGGACGAGACCCCAAATCACAGCGCTCTGGTCACACTCGGTTTGGTTCACTCCTTTCTTCGTGGCTGCACGGCTTCCTTCCAGCTTACCCTGCTGCGCGCTTAGTAAAGGCCTCCACGGCGGGGCTCCGGGCTGCCCAGTCCCGGGTAGGCTTCTACTGGCAGATTGCAAAATCCTAAGAAATGCAAATTTTTACTTCCATTTCCCAACATGGAGTAAAGTAGAAAAAAAAAAAAAAAAGGTGCAGAGCATTTGAATAAAGAAATCCAGACTCACCCAGTAACCAAGCAGCCAGAAAATGTGGCAGGATATTAGGTCTCCCTAATTAAAGGGACTGATAGGTACCGAAATGAGTTGAAATTTGTGATACCCCTTTCTTTTTTTTTTAAATAGTTTGCCTTCTGGATTCCTAGTCCAGAAGCTTGTTTTAGGAATTGTTTTTGGTCCCACAAGTCAGCTAACCTCTCAAATGAGATTAAAATCTTCAGGTTTGGTAAAGTTTGCATAAATATTTTAGATAGATCCATCTTTAATTAGGTTATAACATTATAAAGTGCCACGCAGCGTTCTCTTTCCACAAATTAGACCTGAGCCCCACAAACAAATTAATTTGTTTCTCAGGGTTTTGACTGGGCTCTGGGCTACACTCGCTTTCTCCCAAGGACTCGTGACCCTCTGGATTTCAAATGCCTGAGGGTAAAAAGCAATTATAAAAGCATGACTCCCCCAGATCAGCTTTCGCCTCTGCCTTGTCTGTGTTTTATTGATGGGAGATTGAAGGAAGAGTCAAATCAGCCATCCTTCAATTCCTCACCAGCAGCAAAATGCAGAAATCATTAGCTTTTCCCGTGTAAAAGACTTTGTCCTGCCTTATTATTCAAAACTGCTTGCTTGTATGACTCAAAAAGGGCATGTTGAATATTTATTTCTAATTTTCAGCACTGGTAAATATTATATCGCTTTGTTCCCAATGTTCTTTTTATTTTGCAAATTTTATAGCAATTAATTAATGCGGCGCCGTTATTAGCAATATCTTCCCGGTTTTCACTGCCTGCATTTAAGATGATATCGCTCACAAGGACTTTGTTGGCATGATTTCACAGCCAGAGAGTGTTTGAATTATAAGATCAGTTCTAGGTGAATAAGAACTTGTTCTCAGTGGAGAAATCTTTTATTGCTACCCGAACATTATGTTGCAAAGCTTGCCTCGTACCACGGCAGCTAATTTTATTTTATTTTTTTTTTATTTAATTGTAGCCACCACCCTCCCACCAAAAAGAAAAGGAAAGAAACTTGGTGTAAAAATAGCTGGTTGTCTGATTTCAAACAAAGAGTAGGGAGTAAGAATTTGGGGGCTGGCGAATCCAAAGGGAGACTGATGTCATTCACTGTCACCAGCCCCCACCCGAAGGAGAGCAGAATAATAAAATAATCATCATTATTTGGCAACATGTTTCTATTTATTCACAAGGCTAATTTTAAATGCTGCTATTCCGATTTTATTGGTGATGCAATTTTCTATCTCGTAGAAACCTGAATTCTATTGATCAATAAAAAATAACGAATATGCTGTGAGTAGGTAAATATAAGGCTCATCGGGCCCATGAATTTGATCAATATCTATAGCTAAACTCTATTCTTAAAGCAGAAGATATCTTTTTTTTAATGAATCTTAAAATGATCTTCATTTTCCTTTTGTTAAGGCAGAGTTAAAAAGGAAATATTCAGAAGGCGCTTGCTGGAGACCTCTGAGAGAGTGAGGTCCAGGCGACACTGGGGCCCGTAGAGGTGGTGGCTTGGAGGGAGGCTGGGGCAAAAGGGACGCCCCCAAGGGCTTAGGTGGTGGAGGGAGGTCCAGAGCCAGGGTGGTAGCCTGTGCTCCTCTGGGCTGGGGAGCCCTCAACTTGCACATCAGAGGAGGGAAAGGAGGGGGGAAGGGGAAACAGACAATAGAGAGTATTGCAGTCAATGGGGACAGCTGACAGAGCCAGGGAAGGCACCTCTCTGCAAAGAGTCTGGGCTGTCAGAGGAGAGAGGAAGGAATCAGGGAGCCCGCCTGAATGGCTCCGCTCTTGCCCTTCTTTGAGCACGAACAGCTTCCTCTTGCAGCATCTAGAGTGGCTTGTAATACTCATGGTTCCCATCTCTGGTCCAAGCACATGGGCTGAGTGACAAACCCAGGCAGCCCTGTGAGGCAGGGGCTACTCTAATGGCCACTTAATGTTGAGGGTGGTGAGGCTGGGAAGGGACAGCACCCACCTGCAGACCCCCAGCTGGGAAGGTCTACATCCTGGAGGCGCACCTGCCACGGAATGCACATGGACTCACGCCCCAGGCAGGGGCTGCCCGAAGTGCAAATCCCCTACACCAGAAGGTCGCACAGGCTGGGACCAAGGGCATCCCAATTACTCATTCCTTGGTGAGAGAACAGGGCCCAGTCCTGAGCAGGAGGCTGGGGGTCCCTGGGGAGGACCAGGGGAAGCGGCCAGCCCCACCTCTGCTCTTGCCATCTGCGTCCCTGGGGTGGGGATGAGGAAGGCGCCTTCCTCTGGGCAAACTGGAGCCGCAGCAGCCGAAACAGCCCGGCATCCTCTTCCACTCGCGTCTCCAGGGCTCGGTCTGGAGTAATTTCGTCAAACTGCAATTTTAAATAGCCAGTGCTTTATTTTTGGAATCCCAGAATGTGAGCCGGGTTTAATGAACCTAAAGCTATAATGTTTTACTTCTCCTTTGACAAAAATTTGTATTTCATATTTTAAAAATTGCACTCATTCTGCCAGTTGGTGTTACCAGCCAAGCATGACCCATCCGTGCAGCATTCACAAAGTGTACTTTTTCTTGGTCACGACGTCTTTGTAATAGTTTAGCCATATGCTGAGAAGCCAGAGTGAGGTTGGATTAACGTCCAGGTGGCACTCCCCTGAATTAGGGGGGTAGGTCACTCTGGATTTCCTGAGTACACCCCGGATCTTTCCTGCTTGTGGCAAATTCACCCACGTGTTCAGAATGTTGATTGCAAAAGGCAGCGATATTCACCAAAGACCAGAACTCCTGAACAACCTTCTCAGTTATGTAGGGAAACAGCCTGGTGCTCTCTGTACCTCCAGCTGTTTTCTCTAACACACTGCGGAGACTTGGACACTTAACACCCTTGTAAGGAGAAACTATTTGGTGCTCACCGGAACAAGATACACTTGTAGTCTTTCTACGCAGATACACTTTTTGATTTTACAAAGAGATAGATTCCATAACTGCCTTGTAACCTTAGTCTCGTGTGTGAGGCTCTCAATGTCTTTATTTAAGCGATGCCTAGATTGCTGATCACCTAGGTTCTTCTTAACCGGTACATTTTGTTCTTACAAATATCCCTCTGAGGAACATCGCTTTGGCTAAATCTATGTGTGTATGTCCATGATTATTCGCAGGTGGTAAACCGCCAGAAGTAAAATTGCTTTATATTTTTTCTTGCCAGAATATCTTCCAGGAAGGTTGTGTCGGTTCACTCCGCCAGCGGCAGTGCGTGAAAATGTTCTTGCCCTCATGCTCACGGGGACCTGTCTGTCTGTCTGTCCATCCATCCACCCATCCTTCCAACTGCTGTATTTGTAGTCTCATAGGTGACAGTGGTGGTGGCTGTTTTACCGTGCTAAAATTTGCATTTTTTTAAAGATTTTATTTATTTATTTGACAGCCAGAGACAGCCAGTGAGAGAGGGAACACAAGCAGGGGGAGTGGGAGAGGAAGAAGCAGGCTCATAGCGGAGGAGCCTGATGTGGGGCTCGATCCCAGAACACCGGGATCACGCCCTGAGCCGAAGGCAGACGCTTAACGACTGAGCCACCCAGGTGCCCTAAAATTTGCATTTTTGAATATCGTGGGTTTGTTCAGGAATTTTGTTGCATCTTGGTAAATGCCCTGTTCATTTGTCCATTGTTCCACTGAGGCTTTTAATATTTTTGTAACGATTTACAAAAGCTCTGCTTCTATACTGTAGCTTCCAAAGTTTCTCCGTTTATTCTTAGCATTTAATTTTTTTCTCTACATTTTCTGACCGCCAGCAGTATACCATTTTTATGCAGTTAAGTGTGCCAGTATTTGCCTGTCTAGTTTTTCTTTCTGTGTCACCCTCAGATAGGTCCCCCCATCCTCATATGGTACAGATATTTTTATAATGTACTTTCTTCTATTTTTGATTTTATGATGATTCAAATCCCTTTGGAATTTAGCTGAGGCCTGAATCTAATTTATTTTTTTTCCTAAATGAATACTCATTTCCTCCAATACCACTTATTTAATCTTGATGGGAGACGTCACCACCGTATTCCTTGGTCTGCTTCGAGATGCTCTGTTCCACTTTATGGCTCTGTCTCTCTCTGTGCGAATAAAACCTTGTCGGTTAATGTTTACTGATGTTTGCAAGTCCCCTCATTCCTCTTTGTACTTTAATAGAATTTTTTTCAAGTGAACTTGACTATTGTTATGTCACTTTCAAAATATTCCTGTTGGGAATATTATGGGAATTACCTTAAATGTCTAAATTAGTTGGGAAGAAGGCTTGACTTATTTCGGATCCTGGGTCTTTCATACAGGAACATAGTTGGCACAGATTTTACAAATTTCTTGCTGATTCTTAGTTGTTTTATTCCTTTGGTTGTAAGCAGCATCTGTTGAGACTTCTGTCCAAACCATGGGATAAAAAATCTCCACCATACTTTCATTTTCTCCTTTTGTCTACCTACCTCTTGGTTTTTGTTAAAATAGTTGGCCTGTGTTAGGGCTCCTGGGCCATGCCGTCAGTGAAGCATCTGACTCTTGGTGTCGGCTCAGGTCATGATCTCAGGGTCATGGGATCGAGCCCCATGTAGGGCTCCACTCTCAGCAGGGGGTCTGCTTGAGATGCTGTCTCCCTTTGCCCCTCCCCATGCTCCCCCTTTTCGTGCTCTCCCTCTCTCTCAAATAAAAAAAATAGATATTAAAAAAAATAGTTGGACTTCTTCATACAGGTAATTATTTTTCTTATTGTTAAGACATTACTTAGCATGGCTTTTCCATCTCTAAGAGATCTTTGACATTTGCATTCAGTTTCATCATTATATAAAAACGAACTTGCATATCAACTCTTGAATGTTGGTGGTTTTCTTCCTCCCTACCATTTTTTACACTAGGAATTCCCTTTTCCTGAAATAATGATTTTTATTTTTTGGCTTGCTGGAGTTCGTCGTTGAGTGATTCTCCTTTAGAACAGGCCCGTAGGGGTACAACTGCTAAACCACACAAAGAATGGTTTAGGTACCAACATGATTTCCCACAAAACTTCGCAGACGATATTCTGCTGTGTTCTAAATGTGTGCACTTAGCATATTTGAGGACAAGATTGATTTATTATTAGAAATAGTAGCAGTGTAAGTAATTCTCCCCCCCCCACATGACAGGGATATTTAAAATTTTCACAATTAGTATGTCTACGTGGATGGTGTCTTGCTATTGTGATTATTATTTTGATGCTGGGGAGTTCATCACCTATAAAACATACAATTAAGGGGAAGAAAAAGTTCTTCAACAAAGAGAAAGTCCTTTACTCATAGTTTTTCTCTGGGCACTTCTTCTGGGATTCCTCATACACACAGGCCGAGTGTCCTGAGACTTCCTCTGTGCGCCGGCTTTCCCTTCACCACATTCCTGCTTCATACGTAGCTTTGGAATCTGGGAAAATAAAAACAGTGAATAAATGGTAGAGTGTTTTCTGGACTCTCCAGGGTGTTCTTTGCTAGTTTCTTTATTAAAAAAACACCACACACAGACACACACACACACACACACAGACACACACACACACACACAGGCACACACACACACACACACAGGCACACACACACACACACACAGGCACACACACATACAGGCACACACACACACACGCACAGGCACACACACACACACAGGCACACACACACAGGCACACACACACACACGCACAGGCACACACACACACGCACAGGCACACACACACACGCACAGGCACACACACACGCACAGGCACACACACACACACACACAGGCACACACACACAGGCACACACACACAGACACACACACACACAGGCACACACACACACATAGGCACACACACACACAGGCACACACACACACACAGGCACACACACAGGCACACACACACACAGAGGCACACACACACACACAGGCACACACACACACAGGCACACACACAGGCACACACACACACACAGGCACACACACACACAGGCACACACACACACACACAGGCACACACACACACACAGGCACACGCACACACGCACACACACACACACAGGCACACACACACAGGCACACACACACAGGCACACGCACACACGCACACACACACGCACACACACACAGGCACACACACACACACACAGGCACACACACACAGGCACACACACACACAGGCACACACACAGGCACACACACACACAGACACACACACACAGGCACACACACACAGGCACACACACACACACAGGCACACACACACAGGCACACACACACACAGGCACACACACACACAGGCACACACACACAGGCACACACACACACACAGGCACACACACACACAGGCACACACACACACAGGCACACACACACACACAGGCACACACACACACAGGCACGCACACACACACACACACACACACACAGGCACAGCTGCCTTCTCTTCATTCCATTTTCATAAATGCACATTTTCGTCAGTGTTGAGAGGGAACTAGACACTCTTTGCACGGACAGACCCTAAGGTGCCCCCACATTCATACCCCGTATCATTGCTTCCCCTTGAATGTGGGCAGGAACTGTGGCCTTGCGTCTAACTATAGGGTATGTTCAAGGTGACGGGATGTCGGTCCATGCTTAGGTTATGTTACATGGTAAAGGCAAGGAGAGGCCATTCCTCAGTGTGTGTGTGAGCATGTGCGTGTGTGTGTGTGTGCGCACGTTAGGGTGCGTGAGAGAGATGCTCACTGCTGGCCCTGAAGCAGCAGACAGCCACATGATGAACAGCCAATGAAAGAAGCTGTAAAGCAGGGAGCTGCAGGGATAACCGGGAAGAAACTGAAACCCTCAAGTCAGCCACAGGAAAATCACCTCTGTCAACAGCCTGAGTGAGTTGGAAGCAGATTCGGCCCCAGTTGAGCCTCTGGATGAGAACACATCCTGGCCAGCATGGTGTTTGCCACCTTCTGGGACCCTGGGCGGAGGCCCCAGGGAGGCAGTGCTCAGACTCCTGGCCCGTAACAAATGCACACTGCTTTAAGGCACTAAATTTGTGGTGATTTGTGACACAGCAATGGAGAAAATAATGTCCGTACACTTTCCTGCTATTGCCTGAGTATCTCAGTTTCCTAGGTGAGTGTTTCTTCAGACTTCTCAGATTGGTCCATTTCTTTCGAAATTCTTAATCTTTTCAAACACCCAGTGGATTGTTCACTGCATATCGTTCTCGGGAGCTTTCTGGGAAGTACTGGACCCTATGAAAGTATCGTAGGCTCAGATACACAGTAATGGGAATTTCTCAGATTTACTGACGTTCACCTTTGCCAGATGGACATCTTTTTTCCTATTTCTTGGGTAGCCTGGTGTTCGAAAAAGGGGGTGTGGCCCAGCTCAGCTTGGAGTTTTCTCATGAGGAACTTGACAGCATCTCCCTACACTGCAAGTTAGAGCAGCCACAGAGTCTGACCTGTCATGACCCTGCGGTCACCTCAAGGGACTGTATGGGTTCTGGAGGCCTGGAGACCGCCCGTATCTTGAGCATCCGGGGCCTGAAACCCTGAGCTAGACCAGGGCTTGGTGGAGGGTCAGGCTGGAGGAACGGAGCTTTCTCCTCTCTCCCCAGGTCTTGAACCATGTCTCACAGAAATTCCTCCAAGTCTCTTGGGTTTGCATGCTATCCTTTCCTATTTTCTGCCATGAACAGATTTCTTCTCATTTTTACATTCCTTTGAACATCTGAACAATAAATGTATGGGGTTGGTTCAATCACTCAGCAAAAATCCTTTAAAAGCTGGTTTATAAAGAATCTACATAGCCATTTTGCATTTTAATTATCTAAAGCTTTTGACAGGCTACAGCAAATAGAAACGGCTTTTCTTTGATGGTCCAAAATGGACGTGTGAGTATGAAATATCCTAAAATTTTAGTTTTGGCACATTAATAATTTTCTTAATCTAAATATTAAGTCCTGCTTACATCTCATCCATGATATTAATGGATAGTCTGGAAATGATTTTGTCGTCTCCTTTGGCCATGGGGTGCTTTAGGAGTGTCCAAGAAAAGCAAGCAGGAGCCCCTCATTATGCCAGTCAGTCCTGTCTTCCACACTGCCTGTCTCCCCGAGAGCCCACACCACTCCTGAACGTGAGGCTTTGCCCGTGACTGGGCAATAGCAATGTCTTCTGTGAGAGTCGGTCTGACATGCAGAGCCTTTCCCTCTTCACCACCCCCCCGCCCCCCCTTCTCCTGGCATCTTCCTGGCTTTTCCATCTCTCAGGGAAGGTTTTGGAGCTCAATGTCTGAAAATCCCCAACCCTGTTCTCCAATTTGCAGCCCCGGGGAAGCCAGTGAAGGGTGAATGAAGCCTTTCTTACTCATTTGTCTAGAAAGAGGATGCAGCCCCATCATTTACCACTAAAATTATCTCTCACTGTTCCCACCAATGGCCTTAGGCTTCCAGATCAGAGCCTGGATGAAGGCTGTCTTCAGTGTGGTCCTGAAATACAGAAAAGCTTTGGCTGTCATCTTGGTAAAGGGATCCCAGACCTCCAGAACAGTGTCTGAGAAAAGGGGGTGGGTCATGGGATGCTTATCTCTGGTCCACAAAGAGGAAGGTGCAGAAACCGAGAAGCAGTGTTTGGAAACCCAATTATTAAAGCCCGTGGACTTAATAATCGAAAATGGTTTTATATATTCTACATCTTTGTTTTTTAAATTTTTATCTAGTAATTCATTTTTAGTTTACTCTACAAGAATTCTTTCACCAGAGAGTTTGAGAACAGTGTCCAAAAAACAAAATCTGTCTGCTCTCCCGGAGGGGCTCAGGAGAGGGGTGGGGAAAAGCAAATTCCATTTAATTCTTTCTGAATCTACAGCTTGAAAAAGTAACCACGGCCTGAAAGCATCAGTTTCTCATAATAAAGCATCCTACTGGCCAATCCACCATTGTTGGAGTTGAAAAGGAACAATGTTTGGGTGAGTTACCAGAAACAAAAGGATCGCAACATCATGACTATTTCTATCTCTACCAAGGAATTGTGGGTGAGCCAACAGAAGCTTTGCTTCACTGAAGCAAATGATACTCTTTACAACTTGATGTCTTTCTCTTGAAAATGCCCTCGTTGGCACCATGTGAGTCCTCTTTCTATAACACGTTTCTTCGCATCTTTGTATGATGTCAAACAGTCAACCACCACAGATCTCAGTAGTGTGTATATGTCTTGGCTGAATCAGATTTTTCTTCCAGCTTTCATCTCCAAAGTTAAGATGATTCTGTCTTGGGAGGTAAGTTTTAAAGATAGTTTCTTAAATTGTTAATCAAGAAAAAAATAATAAAAATTCTATTCTCGTTATTGTTCAGACTTTTTATAGTATTGTCAACTTGCAAGAGAGTCACTTGAACTATTGTTCTTCAAAATCTAACTATTCATTTATATATTTTTTAATTGTGCTTTTGGTATTCCAGCTTGGGGCATAAGAATAATTAGGACAATTTGAAATATATTAAAATTAAAAGAAAATACTAAAAACATAAAATCTGATAGATATAAATTATATATAATGTATAAACAGTAGTGGGTATAAATGACGATTAAAGACACCAAATTAGTCAGGTGGATCTTAAATGTTTTCAATTTTGACAACCAACAGTTGGTTAGAAAATGATCTCTGACCTAGTTTTACTTAAAAATAATCCTACTTCGTACTTCCTTTTCTGATTGAATGTTTTCTGCTCACACGGCCTCCGGTTTGGTCATTTACCTGAGCTGATACGAAAGGGAAGCTGTGATTTCAGGTGGCATCATTGTGGCCAAAGCATTTTCCAAATTGGAGGAGGGTGGAATTGTGCTTGAAGGATGGGCTTGCTGACCTCAGTTTGGGCCATACGGGGTTACCGCAAGGCTGCTTTTGTCTTCCCAGAACAGCTGGAGTTCAGTGAATGTGATTTCTCCAGAGGGAAGGCCCTATCTCCCTAAAACCACCCCTGGAACTCTGGTCCCAGAAGAGGTCCCTCCCAGTCTCCTTCAGTCTCCACTGATGGACAATTCCAGTCGGGACCAAATCAGCAAGACAGACTATCAGGACAGAACATGCTCACAGGGCTTTGGAGAAAACAAAAGAAAGCAAAGGAAAACCACGCTTTCAGTTAAGGACTTTGAAATCAGTTCAAATCTACTCTTTCAATTTGGAGCTTTGCCTGGGAGGTACAAAGCTTAGCCTGTCATCATAAGACAGGGGATACTTCTCAAGTGATTCTATAAATTTTCCAGATCATCAGGAGCCCATTGATCTATGTTCGTCTCTCCTGCTCATTAGGCACAGATTCTCCATTCTTACGAGCCTAGCTGTCGAATCCCACGGAGTAGAATTCAACAAGTGCCCTGTTACTCACCTGGTAGCCAGAGGAAGTATCAGTCCTGGTGGGTGCATATCGGTGATACCCTCTCAGGCCATAACGAAAAGGAGGAATACACAGACAAATGTAGGTGTTTCTTTAGTCTGGAAAACTTTTTTTCTTTATCTGAAAATATCCAGCTGATTTCAACAGTACACAATGGACGTAGCATTTCACAGAGACTGCTGCATGGGCGGGAGCCTGCCGTCCAGCCTTAGGTGCATAGACTTGGAGGCTGCGGACCCAACACCAGATGAGTTCTGTTTAGGCCTAAGCTTTAAAGTCACATTGCGGGGGTCAACTGCAGATAATAACTGAAAAGCTTTCTATGCGGATGCATTTATCGGGGTAAGGAATTCAACCTCTGGCCAGATAAGATGATGTGTTTATAGCGTGGAAATTCTGACACATTTACAAAGTCTTGTTGATTTCAAATCCGCTGAAATTTGTTTTTCCTTTCATGTCTGCTCGAGCAGGGGAGACACTGGTAGAAAGAAATCTTATCAGACTTCAAGTTAGTTACTTTCAGTTCCAATAATTGTAGATTTCAGAGTATCAATTTCTGGTGCTCTAAAGCATGTCCACCTTTTTGCTTCTACAAATTGATTAAGCTTTTTATTTGATATCACAGGAGCCCCTGGAGAGTTCTGACCTATATTTCAACCTTTGAAGAAATTCATACCCACAAGATATTTCTGCCGGACAATCTTCAAGGTCATTAATATAATGCTTAGAAATTTTCAGCTGAAAGTAGATTGAATCAGAGCCTTTCTCTGTGTGTCTCCTCATAGCATGATTTAAAAAGTGTTTTGCCTTTTAAGTTCCTTAGAAAGCCAGCCTTTATTATATTTTCTTCACACCTTTAAATGCAGGCAGCCAAGGGGATTTTAGGACAAAGTATGATAAAATTAATACCGTAAAATAATAACGTAAACTAACCCAAAGGGTATAAATTATAAATGTTGGTTGGAAAAAGAAAGTTGAAGAAACAATTTTAAAGTTCTTTATATGGCTCTGTGTATAAACATATACTGGACATTTTGATGGGAACTTAAATATATATTTATATTGTATGTTTGTGTATATATGACTGCAATGTGGAGGCGACCATAGAGTAGAAAGGGTTGGGTGAGGGGAAAATACTTTGTCAGTTTTTTCACTGTTGAAATATTATATCATACCGAGAAATTTGGAGATGCGGATGGTGAAGATAAGCAGCTGAAAATGTCTGGGTCACCCGTGTTATGGCCGTTCACAGCACAGATACAGTAATAAATAAGGGTGCCTATGTTCTTGGGGCCAGTCTATCAGTTAAAAAGGACCTGAGAAACAATGAAAGGTGAGGAATTATGTGTGAGTCTGGAACGCTAGAGGCCCCATTCTAATTACTGTGACCATTCACATTTCGGAGGGTAGAACCTTGCAGAAGGGCGCCATCGCCAGCCGCCGGACGCGGGTGCAGAGGGAGAGCGTGTCTGACCAAGACGGCCCTTTGGAGCTGCTTTGAGAAATGCTGTCATTTTATTCCATGAAGCCCTTCCAGCACTTCACTTACCATGTGAACGTCTCATCCACTCTTTTTAAAGCATTTCTAGAAAACAAAAACAAGGCTTAGAGAAAAACGATGCATCAAAACTCATGTTATTAGTAATCAGATTTTGATTTCAATCTCATCAACAACAGCTCCTTCGAGTGACATGACGGATAGAGGCAATGCCCCTTCTTCCCAGAAACGAGCCTCACCAAGCAATGTTCGGCCTGAGCCCACGAACGAGCTCCCCTCCGTCCCGGGCGCCGCGATCCTGGTTGCGGACACTTATTGGGGCAAATGAACCACAAGAACGGTGGTATTAGAGAACATAGAGAAAGTGATGCCTGAAAAGAAGTTAAAGATAGTCCATGACTTGGTTTGCTTTACATGGTAGGAATTAGGGACATACGAGCTCTGATTATGAATGGGATTTGTCTATTTCACCCTTTATTTCTGCCAGTTTCCTTCACGAATTTTGATGTTTTGTTATTAGTCGCAACGTATCGAGGATTTTTGTGTCTTCCAGATGAAGAATGGCGCATCTTTTCCTTTTCATTGTGTAATGGCTTTCTTTATCCCGCACGCATAGCATCCTTGAAACGGACTTGGATGTTCACACATCGGAGCTCTTCATGCTTACTCTTAGCGCTTAACCTCCTCCAGCCTGCCACTCCCCTTATATTTATCACATCTCTCTGTAGTTCACTCTTTTTAAATCCAGTAGTACAATCTCTGCCTTTTATTCAGGGGTTTTTAGTTCATTCAATTTTAATGTGATTATTTATGTGGGTTGCGTTAAGTCTGTCAACTTCCTTGCTTTTCTTTTTGTTGTGGTTGTTGTTCATTTTTTGCTTCTTTTCTACCTTCTTTTGTGTAAGTCAATTATTTTTTTATTGTCCTATTTTATTTCCTTATTAGTTTATTAGCTATACTTCTTTTTTTTTTAGTGTTACTAGTAACATACCTACAAAACTTATCCATCTAGAATCTACTACTGTACTTCTTCACATGTCACATTTCATCCTTAACATGTGACACTTCGCATTTCTCACTTTACATGTCCATCATTCCAGGAGACACCTGACACTTCCTGCTTCCTGCTACAATCTTCATGCTTTACAGTTTAAAACCGGAACAACCACACAATAGTATAATTCTATTCTACCCCCACACTTTGTGAAGTTCCTGTCATATCTTTTATTCATACATTCATTATAACCTCACCTTACAATGTTTTTATTTGGACTTAAATGTTCATTTTACTTTTAAGTAGATTACAAGAAGTAAAAAAAGTATAATTCTTAAATATTTACCCATCTGTTTACCATTTTTGTCTTCTTGTTTCTTTCCTATTGATCCAACCTTCCATCTCATTCCTTCCATCTCATTCCTAAAAAATACCTCTTAGCATTTATTGTAAGACGGATTGCTGATAATGACTTCACTTAGCTTTCGTTTGTCTGAAAATACTGTCATTTCATTTTAGGTTTTGAAGGATATTTTCAGTGGAGGTAGTAGGGGTCAAGTGCTCACCCCATTTCTTTAAGCCATTTTATCTCGTTGTCTTTTGGCTTCCTTTGTTTCCTGTGGGAAATCAGTTATTGGTCTTATCCTTGTTCTCCTGTATATAAGCTACCTTTGTTTTGTGGTTGCTATCAATATTTCTTCTCTGTCTTTAGTTTTTACAGGATAACTACGATTTGTCCCACTGTAGTTTTCCTGCTTGAGGTTCACTGAACTTAAATCTGTAAACGAAGTTTTTTCCAGAAAATTTCTGGCATTTCCAACCATTATATCTTCAATTTTTTTTTTTCTGCCTCATTCTCAAGTCTCTTCTCTTTCTAGGGCACCAAGAACATCCAATATTGTGCCCAGGTCTCCAAGAGTCTCTTTATTTTTCTTCAATATGTTTTCTCTTTCTGTTGTTCAGATTGGATAATTTCTATGGATTCAACTACACACTCACTGAATCTTTCCTCTCCTATCTCCAATCTGCTGTTAGGCCTAGCTAGTGAGTTTCTAATTTGAGTATTTACTTTTAAGGTCTATAATTTCCATTTGGCTCCTTTTTATAGTTTCCATTTATCTGCTTATAGCTATTCTTTCAATCATGAGGATAGTATTTTTCTTTAATTATTTGACCATTTTTTAAAAATTTGATTCTTTGAACATATTTATACTAGCTGCTTTAAAGATTGTGTTTCCTAAAATCAACATATGGGCCGTCTCAAGTTTAGTTTCATTGACTGGATTCAAATGTTCCTATTTATTTATATATCTGATGGCTTTTTATTGAAAACTGGGCATTGGAAATTATTTGTTTTAGTGACTCTGGGTTCTGTTATCTATCCCTGAAGAGAACTGGTTCTTGTTCTAGCAGGAAGTTCAAGTATAGGCTGATCTTGTTGACTTTTGTAGGCTTGGTTTTATGTTTTGTTTGTGCAGGACTGTGGAGCCTGCAGTGCTACCTAAGCCAGTTGCACAGAATTTAATAGCAAAACACTTTCTCCCTGCAGATAATATCTGAGTTTGGTTTGACTCTGCTGGGGATCTAGAAGAGCTCTCATTCTAGGATGCAGTCTTACTCCTCAGCTGAGGCCCCTGTGATGACCCCGGCGCAGGCCGGTGGCCTGAGAGAGTATTCATGGGGTCTGTCCCCTGTGGCGGGGCCAGAACTGCAGCATTGCTGGTACTGCTTCTCTCTAGAAAAGCACTGCTTGACCCATCGTGTCTCTGTGCTGTGAGCAGCCCTGTGTCATTTGCTGTCTTGCCCCATAAGTGCATAGCACAACCCTTGCCTCACACTCTCATGGGTTTCCAACACAGATGCTGGGTTTCCTTCTTTTCCTTCTTCCTCTTCTCTGGCACCATTTCCTGCCCTATAGATTTGAGTCACCTTAGCTGTCCTGGACTTTGATGTCTGTTTCCTAAACTCAGTGGGATTGTTAAACTCTGTGTCATGGATGGCAATCATCTTTTGGAAGGAAACCAGGAAAATCGTGGGCTCAGGGCATGAGTTTTTGTTTTTGTTTTCCTCTCAGGGATGCTGGCCTGGTGTGTTCAGTTGTCCAGTACCTGTAAACAATTGCCTCATACATTATTGCCCAGCCTCATGGTTATGGCTACTGGACTGGTCTGGTACCAGTGACTCCAATATGGCTGCCAGCAAATTGGCTTCATATCTTTTAATAAGTTTCTTCAGTTATTTTCTGTGCACATCAAAATTTGACAAACATAATCATAAGTAAATCATGAATACCAATTATAGTTACAGGACAGAGTGTAATTAGTGAAAATATTGACAATGTGTATAAAATAACTTAACAAAAGTCAGAGGTTGGGACAAACAGAAATGGAAAAAAAGTGACTGTACTCTCATTTCCTGATTTTCCTAACAATAGAGTTCAATAGATATCACCTAGTCTTTCAAGATTTAGATATATTGTTAAAATTGTAAATGTATCCTCTGGAAGAGGCGGTGGGAAGTAGAAAGGAAGGGAAGATGAAGTAAAGAAAGTGAGCTCAACTCATCATTTTATATAAAGCGAAATCAGTAGTTACTACCTAAAATGGGTAAATGGGGAAATAAGAGTAGGACTACTTGTTTAAAGTTATCGTGGTAACTTCCAGAGGAACCAAATATGCTGAAACTACCAGAAGTGGCTTCTTGGGAATGGAAATTAGGTGGGGGAAGAAAGGTTTGTTTTAATTTTTCTTTTTTCGATGATTTGAAATTTCACTGATGTGATATTTATTTCCTTCCTTCCTTATTGATTTTACTATAGTAACATTTATTTCCTTCCTTCCTCATTTATTTTACTACA
This sequence comes from Ursus arctos, assembly GCF_023065955.2. NCBI lineage: Eukaryota > Metazoa > Chordata > Mammalia > Carnivora > Ursidae > Ursus > Ursus arctos. Next base: position 3,907,162 of record NW_026623089.1, on the reverse strand, counting down.
TACAACATGATGGGTGCACGTGTGTATATTTTAATTAAAAATATAAAAGAATAAAATCAGATAGGGGCTGGGTTCAAGTCTCAGTATAAGCAAGACACATCCGATGAATACAAGCGTCCCCTTCAGGGCCTGGGTCACTGCCCATCTCCCCACGTATATCCCTGTGTTTCGAATTACTGTCATATCAACACAGCTTCAAAGACCTGGAGGAGAGCCCACAGATCAGCTAAGCACCCAGATTTTTCCAGTATGAGATGTCAAGCAGTTAGATTATGAGAAATCTCGAAGATATTAATAGAATTCATCCCTCTTCAACTGGCTATTTGAAGACACAATAAGAATGTGGACACCTAGCTGTGTCTTCCTAGCTGCTTCTCTGTCTTCTCTCTCCCATATCACCAGATTCCTGGCTCTTCCTGGCCTCTGAAATAATAATAAAAAAGGAGTGAAGAATCAATTAAAAACACCTTTTACTGTGCTTCTGTCCTTGGCAGGGGCAGCCCAGCAATTCCACTTAAACTGAAACTCTAGAAAGGCTGTTTGGGTTTAGAGGGCCAAATTAAATGTTGCCGACGGTTCATTCTCCCCCGACGTGTTCAAGTGACCCCGTATTTAAGACAGCATCAATTGTTTATGATTTGAAACTTGGGCTGGGAGCATAGGTTGTCATTGAATAAAAGCAGCACCTTCCCAGGCTTTCCCAGGGAGTTTCTTAGGGTTTGACATTCTTTTCACCTTGACATTTATGCTAAAATTTAGAGTGCTTGATCTTTCCCACTCTCGCTCTTTTTTTTTTTTTTTAACTAAATGGGGAAAACGATAAAATCCTTGCAATAGTTGTGAAAAGGAAAAAAAAAAAGTAAGGCAGCTTCAGAGCTACTTGGGGTAGCTCATTGCAGGGGAAGTGCAATTTTTGGCGACTGTGAAGTCCTTTTGGGATAGATAAGAATAACGCTGGAGAACCCCAAAGCCATATTTTTGATGATGACATTAGAAAGCATTATTCTGCAGACATTTCAAACCAAGCCCATGTCTACATTTGTCTGTATTCTAGGAAAGAGAAGTGCAAAAATTCTGTTGCTTTCCTTGGGAAAAAATAATTGTGCTCACCAGTACTCACAAATCCACCATTCATTTTATGATCTGGAGAGTAAGCTTTACATGACCCCTGGCATCTACCCCGTGCTATTACCTGAATTATTTGCAAGTGAGTCTGGACTATTCGTACGCTCATTATCACACTTACAGGCCCTGATATGAGGCCGGACACCCTGCTTATAGGAAGAAGCTGCGGCATCACTTTGCGGAAGAGTCAAACTGAGAACAGACTGGGGGGGGGTTCTTTTTCAAAAGAATTTTGTACCAAACAAAAAGATCCATGACGAAATGGTCTTTACAGAGAACAGCCTCTTCTCCATTGTGGCCAGGTCTGACTTAAAACCGCCAATGCTCAATTTTCATAAAATAAAGGTGTAGAGTTCAAAATAAAAATAGTACTAAAGCAAAACACACAAAACTTACGTGCATGCTGAAAATCAACTTGGCTTCTTTCTAAATTTTCTAATTGAGAATTCTTGAGAAAATTCGTTGAGGAGCTCTCTGTCTCTCTGCACGTATTTGTCTGGGTTTCGGTTAAGCCAGCACCAAGGCTGGGTTACTGTCAATAAACTGGAGACAGAAATGGTAAGGTGAGAGCAGACGTTTTCCAGAGACGCTCGTATCTGCAAACACTGATAAGCGTCCGAAGGCCTGGAGAGGATGGATCTCCAGAGCCGCGCGTCCTCGCAGAGGCCTCCCGGACTCGCCGCTTTCCCTTCTGTGGCCCGGGTCTCTATCTCGAGAGGATCAGGAAATGGAATATGATCTGTTGCAGGGGGCTCCAAAGGAAGCATGCAGAATGTCCACTTCAAGGCACAGATAGATAAAGAAAGACATTTGAAAATAAGAATCAGAGCTGAACAGGAAATGCTGAAGGGTTGGGGACAAAAGTATGCTTTTAATTAGAGAAATGGTATCCCCAGATCACTTTTCTTCAAGGCTTTAATAAATCTTTTTTTTAATTCTATCTTCCAGTTTTAGAATTGTTTTATCACTATTTTATATTATAAATGTAATACATAGACCTGGTTAAAGAAGTCACCCCGAACCCCCCAAATTAAAATAAAAACCCCTTCTGTCTTGATACCTTCAGTTCCACTCCACATGTTTAACCACTAGTCATCATCGTGTTTCTTGCATAAACTCCCCAGAACTTTATTTTCTTACACAAACACACACATAGTTTGTTTTGGACCTTTTTGGAGAAATAAAAGCATGTGCTCAAACCACAGGATCATTTGACACTTGAATTGTTCGCTGACGTCATAATCTGAGGATATTTGCATTCCTGTTTATTCAGCTTTCCCTGTTTTTTTAGTCACGTGATAGAGGACAGTGTATACATGTGTCGCAGTGCAGTCCCCATTCATCGTTTTCCTACTTTTTGCTGCTTTGAACATCCGTGAATATATCTCTTTGTGAACTTTATCTGTAGAATAAATTCCCTGAAGTGGAACGGATCGGTTAATTTCATTTGAGAATAATAATCCTATTTCATAATTCTACCCTTGTAATCCCATCCGTGAAGCCTAAAGCCGGCACCTTGTTCTCTCCCTCCCGGCTGGATGGGTAACAGTTGTTTTCCTAACGCTGTTCCTTCATTCTGAAGGAAGTAGGGAGTCTTCTCAGATTTTACCGGCCCTGTGTACTGGTTTGCTTTTCTATTAGAATCCTCTCTCATTGTTCTAATAAATTATCTTCTTTTATTCCGATGATTTGTACAGCACTTTACCAACCACATTACAAAAATGTCTCTTAATTAAAAATCTGTTCCTCAGATTATTTTTTCTTCCTTCATTTGGTTTATGATACAATATTTTAAATTTTGTATCATTAAATATGAGGGTAACCAGATCAAACCTGTCCTTTTTGGCTTCTTAGATTTTGTGTTTTGCTAGGAAGGTCTTGCCCACATCAATATCAGATTAAAAATAAAAATGTCGAATCTTCCCAGCCAAGTACCAAGTTTGTGTTTAAATTTACTCAAGACTTCTTGTACATCTCTTAGTTGAAGTTTTATTTTATTGTTCACTTTCTTGCTGATATTAAAGAGGGTGTTTTGGGGCACCTGGGAGGGGTGCTGTCGGTTAAGCACTGACTCTTGATTTCAGCTCAGGTCATGATCTCTGGGTTATGAGCCCAGAGTCGAGTTCCTCACTCAGCAAGGGAGTCTGCTTGAGATTTTCTCCCTCTCCCTTCCCCCGCCCCTGCACTCTTTCTCTCTCTCTGAAGTAAATAAATAAATCTTAAAAAAAAAAAAAAAGAGGATGTTTCCTTTCTCATTCAATTTCCTATTTGGTTATTTTTCATATATAGGAAAGCTACTGATTTTTTATGTCAATTATTACTAGCTTCTGTACTAAATTCTCTTACGATTTGTATTTTTTTTAAAGATTCATTTATTTATTTGAGAGAGAGAGGGAGAGCATGAACAGGGGGCAGGGGCATAAAGAGAGAATCTCAAGCAGACTCCCCACTGAGCAAGGAGCCCAACGCAAGGCTGGATCCCACGGCCCTGAGATCATGACCTGAGCCGAAACCAAGAGTCAGACGCTCAACCAACTGAGCCACCCCGGGGCCCCGCGACTTGTAATATGTTTTAACAGTCATTTGTCTTGCCTCTTTCAGGCATGTAATCACTACTTGCAAATCATAGTAATTTTCCCTCCTCCTTTCTGTTTTTGTCTATTATCTCTCTATTGCATTGATATTTTGGGAACAATATGATACAACTCTCTTATTTTGTTTTTAGTAGCACGTAGGGTTATGAAAACTGAAGTATCCCACAGCTTGGCACGTTGTCTGGCACTCAGTCAGTGGACAGTGAGCAAATCGATACTCTCTGCTTCACCGGCCCCAGGAGGCAGCAACATCCCCGGTGACGCAGTCATCCTGAGCCCCTACTATGTGCCGGGCGCTCTGCTGAGCGCTTGGACGCCCCAGCACTCAGACAGACTGTCTTGCCAGTTGTATTGCAGACATTATTCCGCAACCTTGCAGGAGCTCGTAGAGGAGGAATTTACTACCTTTTGTGTTTTATTGATCAAGACACTGGACCGACTGCTTAATCTCTTTTACGGTGTTGAAGAGACGCTACAGAAGAAGCGTTCTTTACAAAGTCAATGGCGAGGCAAGACTGCAGAGAGACACCTCAGGCTTAAGCATTCACTTTGCTGCAGATTTTGGTTGGCTATTTGGCACTCAGTTCTTAATTCATTATAAGTTTGTATGTTTGAATTTTGAATGGCTTTGCAATTTTATTGAATTTTATTTATTTATTTATTTATTTATTTAAAGATTTTATTTATTTATTTGACAGAGATAGAGACAGCCAGCAAGAGAGGGAACACAAGCAGGGGGAGTGGGAGAGGAAGAAGCAGGCTCATAGCAGAGGAGCCTGATGTGGGGCTCGATCCCATAATGCCGGGATCACGCCCTGAGCCGAAGGCAGACGCTTAACCGCTGTGCCACCCAGGCGCCCCTGCAGTTTTATTGAATTTTAAGTTCTGCTTTTAGTGGGATGGATATATACAAGTCTATATGTCTACCAGAAACAAGTGAGCCAATCATGGTTTGTGCACACACACAGACGCACACACACGATTTTTCTTCTGTAAATTGTTTGTGAGGTGAATAACAATAACAGCTTATTTATTTATTTATTTGACAGAGAGAGAGACAGCCAGCGAGAGAGGGGACACAAGCAGGGGGAGTGGGAGAGGAAGAAGCAGGCTCATAGTGGAGGAGCCTGATGCGGGGCTCGATCCCATAACGCCGGGATCACGCCCTGAGCCGAAGGCAGACGCTTAACCGCTGTGCCACCCAGGTGCCCCAACAATAACAGCTTTGACAAAAATTAGATCATCCTTATCTTATATTTCTGGGATAAATCTTACCTTGCCAAGACATGTTTTTGATACATTACGGTATCCATTGGTTAATACTATACTTACAGTTTCGAGTCTGTGTTAATAAACAAGACTGTTCAATTTTCTTTTCTTTGAGTGTTGTTTGCTAAGCTGGTTTCAAGGTTATTCAAAACTCATAAATGAGCTGAGATCTGTCTTTCTATTTCTATGTTCTAGAATACTTTGCATAAGGCATGAATTACCTATTCTTCAGATCTGATAAACTATAGATGTAAAACTGTCTGGACCTTTGTCATTTTTTTGAGTGATAGGAGGCATATTGATAACAGTGTTTTCTGATTTTTTTTTTCTAATAGTTATTGACAAATTCTTTTCTGACATCTGGATAGGGAAGGATTTTTTTTTTAAAGTACAGAAAGCCATAACTATGAAAGAAAATTGATAAATATGGGTGCTTTAAAATTAAATATTTCTGTTTCACCAAAGATTTATTTCATTAAAAAAGGTGAAAGATAGGCCACAATTTGGTAGAAGATATTGACAACCGTTACGGGCTGCATTATGTCCCCTCCAAAACAGATCTGTTGAAGTCCTGACTCCCAGTACCTCAGAATGGACTTCTATTTGGAGATAAGGTCGTTGCACATGTAATTAGATAAGCTGAGGTCAGAGTGGAGGAAGGCCACTGCTAATCCCATGTGACTGGGGTCCCTGTGAGAAGAGAGGCATTTGAACGCAGACGTGGACACGGGGAGGAGAGGCCACACGGAGAGGTGGAAATGACCGCAATGCCACCAGAAGTCGAGGGGCACCTGGAGCCGCCCGCCACTGGCAGAGGCAAGGGACGGTTTGCAGCCAGCGTGGCCCCGGACCTCGGCTCCAGACTCGTAGCCTTAAACTCTAAGAATCAGCCTCTGTTGTTTCAAGCCCCCCAGTTTGTGTGGCCTTGTTACCGCAGCCCTAGGAAACAAATACGGTAACATTAATTTCCCGAGGATCATTGTCTAGAATGTATTAGGAAATTCTAAAAGTTAATAAGCAAAAGACAAACCACCCAAACAGGAAAATGGGCAAAAAACAGAAATTGGGAATTTACAGATATTGAAGGAAAACAGCCCCACTTCCTTGGTCTCCAGGGGGTGCAAAGTGGTCTGCAACGGTGTGTCTTCCTATTAGGTGGAAAATACTGCTACGTTGCCTATCACGCAGAGTTCGCAGGGATGCGGGAAGTGGGTGCAAGCATTGCTGAGCGAGGGGTATGGGCTTCCCACCACTGCCACGATGAGTTATCGCAAATCCAGGGGCTTCCAACAACACACTTCAGTATCTGATGGTTCTAGGGGCCAGAAGTCTGAACGCAACCGTCGGTGATGGCAGGGCTGCGTTCCTGTGTGGCCTCCAGGAGAGAATGTGCTCTCTTGCCCCTCCCAGGGTCTGGAGGCTGCCCACGTTCCCTGGCTTCTGGCACCTTCCTCCATCGGCAAAGCCAGCAATGGCCGATTGAGTCTTTCTCACATCACATCCCTTTGCCACTGACTGTCTTGTCTCTGTCCTCCGTGTTTAAGAGATGCTTGTGACTGCACGGGGCCACCTGGATGACCCCACGCCATCTCTTTTTAAATCAAAATCAGCTGATTAGCCAACTAAATTCTCCCTCCCCATGAGCAACACATTCACAGGTGGTGTGGATTAGGACACGGACATCTTTGGGACGCCCCTTTTCTGCTTAGCACAGAGTGTAAATTGTTAAGACACACTTCACAGAGTGATTGGTTAAGACCTGGGCCCGCTGAAGGCACCCTCTGCCCCTCCGGCCCAGCCCCTCCGCTTCCGGCCTCTTTCCAAAGAAACTCTCACCATGTGTCCAAGGAGACATCGCAATGGGTGTCCTTTGTTTTGCCGTATCAGCAAAAAGTCTGGGTTTCCATCAATAGAGGAATAAGTGAGCCAATCATGGTTTGTGCACAAGAAGGAACACTCTACACTAGTCACGAGTTAATGAGCCAGATTCGCACATCTCTGTGTAGACAAACAACACACGACATCAAGTTAAAAAAAAAATACAAGTGATTTAAAAAAAATTACAAACAATAACTTTTACGTAATTTTTTTAAAGATTCATCGAGAGTACAGATTATTTATTGGAAAATAAATAAATATGGAGCAAAAACAGAAAAGCCTATGTGAGAAGTGTGTTCAGTTCATAGACATGATCGTGTTGGGGGTACCTGCCGCTGCCGCTGTAACAGTTTATTTCAAACAGGTTTCAGTGCAAATACGTTAAGTGTGTTGAATATGGTTAAATAGGATAATACGTGTTCAACTTGGAAGGAGGTAAGTAGGTGAGCAGCCTTATTGTTTTTTAATATGTTTTAAATATTTCACAATTAAACATAAAAATATAAAAATTAGGAGTAACATACACCTTGAAAAAAATTCTTCAGAAATAATAAATAATCACCATAGACATTTGAGAAATATAGAAAATAGTGATGGAGAAGGAAGGAGCTCTGCTGACTCATGGTTTGTGTGTGTTGTCTCTACTGAGCTCTGTTCTCTGCTAGTCCTGTAAAAATTGGGATCACACTACACACATCGTATATGCATTTTTAAATTTATGCTATATTATGAATGTAATTCCAAAAAGGTTTTTGAAAGCATGGTTGTTAATGGTTATATAGTTTTCCATTTACTAGAAATAATCAAAGCCTCCCTAATTGTTGGGCATGTGTTCTTTCTAATTTTTCACTGTTACAAATGATGTTGTTACAAACATCCTTGTGCAACTAGGCTCCCACTCTTATTATTTCTGTAGGCAAGATTCCAAGATATCACATCACTGGATCAAAAGGTACGAATATTTCAGAGTCCCTCAGACATGCCTAATTGCTTCCTGGAAGGTTTTAGCTGCTTGACCCTGTCCAACCCTGGTTTTCTTTCTGGTTTTAATCTGTGGCTGAGCTTTGAATGGCTCTCTGAATCACCGAATGGTGCACTCACATTTAGTATCGGTTTGCTGGGGGATTATTTTATTGTCATAGTTTCAAATTTTATAATCTCTGAATGGAGCACTCACAGTATTAACTAGATGATTACTAATCCTAACCTGCCCTGGTCACTGACACTAGGCAATGCATAGATCGTGGTGGTGACAGGTCACTATATTGTTATTTATGTTTTCTTCCAAGCTATACCCTGGGCAACAGGAAAAACAACCTGCAGAATGGTAACAACAGTGGTGATGATGATGGCGATTTGCCTGTGTGTGTGCCTGTGTGTGTGTGTGTGTGTGTGTACTCAGATCAACCCTTCTTTGTCATTCTGAGACCGGCGTAGCTGGTTGGCGGTAATGGGACGGGAGTTTGGAGACCACGTGTCTAGCTTCCCCATCGATGCCTTTATTGCCCATCGAATTAAGAACGCGACTCAGGGCTTCGAAGTTCTGCATGTCTGCGTGGTCTTGTGGGATTTGTCACCACATTGGCTGAGGTTTCTGACTTCGGTCAGTGGTTTGGCAATTCGGGTGGGGGATGGGCTCGGGGAGCGGGACGCCGTGGGGGTCTGGCCTCCTCCCAGGCCTGATGACCCCCTCTTGCTCTCTCCCTGCTGTGGGCTCTGCGTTTCAGCCCAGGGCATCTGGCCTCAGACAGCAGGGCAGAACCAAGTCTCTTGTCCCCAACACCAATGGCAGGGAGAGGAGAGCAGAGGCAAAAATCTCATGCAACAGACTCTGTAATTTCTGTACATGTTCGATCAGGCCTCTTGATCCCGCTCCCTCTCCTTCAGAGGAGCCTGCCAGGCCAACCCCGCTTCCTGCTTCTGCGCCTCTCACCTCGTCCGTGGCGCCCCAGACGTGCCCCGAGGTCACAAACACCTTTCCAGAGCCGCACCGCTGCCAGGAGGGCTGTCGGAAGCCAGAGAGCCCTCCAGGCCTGCAGGAAATTGAAGGAACAGAAGCCAACCTCCTTGTGCTTTTCTCATCGCCCTGCGCTCTGGGGGTGCCTCTCTCGTGGAGAAGGGACTCACTCCCCGAATTCAGGAGCAGCCTCTGCCAGGAGATCAGCGGCTGGGGCGGCACCATCCGTCCAGAACCAGTTCCATGTCCATCTGCCGGGAGCTGCGGGAGAGGCCGCCCACCTCCAGCGGCCCCCGCGCACGTCCAGGCACGCGGGCTTAGGCTCCAGCCAAGAGCGGGAAACAGAGCCTGGGGTCTGGAGGAGGAACCCCGTCTCTCGCTGTTGAGAGATGTGCGTGGGGCACCCGGGGGACCTGGGGGGGGGTTCACAGTTGCGTCTCTATCTGATGTTCACACGACACCCCCTCCTCTGGTGTGGGCACGAGATAGGCCCTGCCTGGCACCGAGGGCGCAAAGTCTAGTGGGGCAAGGGCCAGCCTGCGCTCCACTGGTCTTGGTCTCGGGTAATTTCCCACTTTTTCTGTGGCATTCCAAATTCCCTTTGAAGCTCCTCAGGGGCCTGCGTTCAAAGGGCATTTTGATAATTTACGTCTAGCTTTCAGGGCCGTTGCGACAAGTTCAGAATCAAGATGTCTTGCTCACAGTTCACTGAGACATTTTCTTTTGGGGAAGGTGGTCCGTGACGTCAATTCCATATTGAAAGAGGTTCTCCAGTGGGGACCCCTGCTCTGCAATGGCGGGACCGCCTCCAGAGAAGCAAGAACCAGGGCCACGCTCTCATGCCCTTCCCCTCCTTTGACTCCTAGTGGTAATTTTTCCTCAGAAAGAAACCTTTCCTTGAAAATGTAAGCTCTGGTAGTTCTAAATTGCACTCTATAATCTCCCATTTGATTTTTGTCAGTTAAATTCACACCTCAAACGTAGACTTTTACCTTAGGCGACTCTTTTGATTCTTCCAGTCGATTGCGAATTTAGCAAAATGCGGAGTGCATATCCCTCTCTGGTAATTACTGGTTTATACATCCCTTCCTCCTCCCTTCAGGACCTTGCTGGCAAGTTTCTGTTCTCCTGGGTTTCAAGGAGTGAGATTAAACCCATTCTGAGCTGAGCTGTTGGTTAAGACAATGTCCTCAGGGCTATGGGGTTTGTTAAATGTCTCCCAGATCCTTCTTTGTGCTTGGTCAGGCTCAGGCACTGCTTCCACGGCTGTCCAGGCCGGCTCGGACGTTCCCGTAGAGGCTACACGTGAGCGAGGTTCCCTGGGCTTCTGGTCCATTCTCTGTGTCTCCAGGAAGGTCCTCTGACCTTCCCCACAGGACACAGAAGAGGAGCGGGGCCTGCGGCTCTCCCTCCCCTCAGGAAACAGCCCAGCCTGGCCCTGCACACACGGGAGGTGAATGTCGTCTGGCTGGTGGCATTGCCAGTGTGTCGCCTGCTCTGGAAGCTGGGGGTCCCTGCTGGTGAGCAGCTGCGTGGGCATCTGCGGCGGGGCTGACTTTGGGTGCTGGCTCCCCCAGGGGCTCGTGGCTCTTGGTGATGATTTCCCTGTGTCTTTGACAGTTGCCCAAGAAGTACCATCAAGTTTCTTATGACTTGTCTTGAAGATGGTGATTTGGAAGCAGAAAATGTTTCTAGAAAAGGAGCAAGGAACAGGCTGCTTTTGGTGCCGGGGCCCCGACACTGCATTCTCCCTCCATGAGCCGCATGTGGGCTCTTGCCCCTCACAGGGTGTCCTAGGCCCCCTCTGTCCCTCTAGGGACGGAGCAAGAGCCCCAAGAAGTCATTTTCCTCCTCCTCACCCTCTTCACATCCCGCCACGACGCGGCCCGCACATCTCACCTGGCGCGTTCTGCACGGGGCCAGGATGCCCTGATTCTATCACCCAGGCCCAGCGTTGCAAATATATATTTCTGATGTTTCTTTCCACAGGCTGACCTTTCTTAGGAACTGAGCTGGTCATGGGTTCGGGATTGAGCTGGGTTCTGTTCCCCTTGAACACGTCCCGATGGCGGATCCCGGGCCGGGTGCCGGCTGGCAGAAAGCCTGGCTTTGCAGGTGCTTTCCGCCCAGGAGGCGCCTTGCGGGGACTTTCTGGGGATTGCCCCTCTGATCCTTCCAACTCCTTTACGTCTCTTATCTCCACCTCACAAACAAGGAAACCGAGTCTCAGGGAAGGAAGATGACTCACGGGCGGGGCCCTGTGAGCAAGAGCAGACTTAGGACCTGGCTGGCCTTCAGACCCAGCCCGGCTCCTGCAGGATCCGCCCAAGGCAGGCCCTTCCCTGCCTGCAGGGTCAAGTCCAACCCACAGCCTGCGAGGTGTACTTTCTTCTGCACCCCGCCCCACCGCTGCAGCTGTGCAGAGCAGCCCAGACCCCCAGAAGGCTGACGCCTCCTGCCTCCACCTGCAGTGGGCATGCACGGAGCAGGGGCCTCCATGTGGCTGATGGTTCAGCTTCCACGTTCCCTCCACGTGGAGACTAATAAGACCTCTGCCCCCGACCCCTCGGAGAGAACGTTCTCCATCAGCCCCCCAATGTGGACTCTGCCAAGGCCTGGGTTTCTGTCATCGTTAGTCTGAGCCCCAGGTGTGTCGCATTGTGAAGACAGGTGCTTATGGCAAGACAGGTGCACACGCGCCCTAACAGGGGCTCATCCTGAGAGGCTGAGGGGTTCCCAGCCAGGTTCTCTTTCTCTCTTCCTCAAAGGGAACTTGCCAGCTTTGAAGGTCACTGGCGAGGCTGGAAACGAACCACTGAAGAAGCACTTGGTCTGTATGGAAATAGCTGCATTCTCCAGGGGAACCTGAGATCGACGAAGGGGCTAGAGGTGGGGGGAAGCTCACCGGACACAGCGCTTATGTGTGCGCGTGCACACACACACACACGAACGTACATGGGCACACATGCAAACATACAGAAGCACACACCTGTACACACATGCATAAGCACAATCTCACACACGCGTGTGTGCATCGGCCCAGTCACACACGTAAATCCTGCACACACGCACACACGCACACACACACCCCTGCATGCAGAGGCATGGCCCAGCCTCCAGCCCCACTCTTACCAAACACCCTGAGCTATGTTAAGGGAGGAGTAGGGGCTTCTTTCCAGACTATTTCAAAACCGTTAGCCCAGCCAGGCAGGTGCTGCACGATTTACACGACCCCCCACATCCGAAGCTGGGGCCAGAGCCTTGCAGGAGCTAAATATAGTTGCCTTTAAATCCAAATATTTGACTGTCTCTATAGAAACCCCAGCCCTTGCTCACTGCACTGGGGGAGGAGTCTACTGTCCCCCACACTCTGCCTTTGGATCATGGCCCTCGTCTGGACCCCTCAGCTTACAAGCGAGGAGCCGCCCAGACCAGGGAAGACCCGCCCAATGTCGTGGGGAGGAGGGCTCCAGGCTGGGCCAGGGCTGCTCTCGGCCACTTAGGGGACAGCTTCTCATGTCCCCAGCCACTCTCCCTTCCTTCCCTGTGGCTGCTGACTGCCCTTCCTTGTGTACCTTCTCTGGGATCAATTGTTCCCCCGTTCCAGAAAATCAGTCTATGCTGTTTTAACCTCCAAACGGTGGCTCCAAACGAGATTTCCCAGTTACATCTGAAAATGTAATAATGTAAGTCTTCGTGCCGACAGCCCCGTGTAGGCCATTTGGAAAACATCAAAGGATGAATGCTCATGTTCATTCCTAATGCCCCGTGTGCCTCGCGGGCCCCGGGATAATCGGCCTTGCCTCTTGCAAAACTTGCTTTCCGCCGATGGAGAGGAATTGATAATGTCCAATGAGCTTCTGTGACACCAGGTTCCTGGCTGTCCCGGGCAGATGGCCAGTCTGGGAAAATCCCAGCTCTGTTCTTGGCCCACCGTCGGGTCCAACCTGAGGCTCACATCCCGGGCTCAGGTGTGACCTCCTGAAAGTTTGTGTGTGTGGGGGGGTGTATGAGAGGGGAAATCTAAAGGTGGTTCTTTTGGGGTCTCTTTTTCCAGGTTATCGGGGGTGAGACCATCCTTTCCTGACTCTTGACCCACTTTTGGCATGAGAATTAGTATTTCTTGTTGTTGTGATTTTACTTTGAGGATGGACCGGGAGAAACAAGCACATTTTATTTTCACATTCACCAGCCCTCTCTGTACCGTGTGGTACCATGGCCCTGGGTGCCTCGGCTTTCTCTGCCTCTCCCACTCTTTCACATTCACCGTGTGGACCTCAACCCCCACCCACCTGCAGCGTTACCAGGAGCCCGCACGTGAGGCCATCCTGCCCCCTCCGCCACCGGGCACGAAGTGGAGGCACAGCCCACCCGGGGGGCTGAACTTCAGCCTGAACAGCGAGAAGCCGGCCATCAGATCTGCCTCCATTAAGAGAGCAGAGATGACAGTGGGCCCCACTGGGCGGGGGGCTGAGGTGGAGGGGTAGGGAGCTAACACAAGGGGATATGGGAATCCCGGGCCATTGAGGACTTTCGGAGGAATTGCTCTAAGTGAATGTAGTGAGCGTGCGCTCTGGAGGCAACCAGAGGTCTGTTCCTGCCTCTCCCACAGCTCGGCTCTCAGCCAATGGGGGGAAAATGCTACCAGGTGGACGGACTTGGCCTGACTGGTCCCTCCTGCCTGCACACCCCAACCAACGGGCACCCCAATCACATCTCCTAGCCTCAAGAGGGCCCACATGGGATGAACCCTTTTAGCTCACCATTTCTGTCTGCTAGCTTGGGTCTGTCTCTGAAAACACGGCAGACCGCTCTTCCAAAGCCTGGTTAGCCACGACTGGGGGGAAGCCCTCCCTGCCCAGAGACGCCTTTCGGAAAAGTCGGAAAGCCCCAGATTGCTGATGGCACCCAGGGCACCCAGCCCCAGCCCTGCCCGTGGGGATGTTCTTGGAACTAGAGCTGCCTGGCTGCCAGCAGGCTGTGCCATTTCCAGTGGTGTCCTGTCTGGTAAGAGCAGGTCCACAGCCCTCCGCTCTCCCCCTCACCCCAGCTCACTCTGGGCCCCATCGGTGTCTGTGTGCTCCTTTCCAGAGCAGGAACCTGGCTCGAGCACTGGGCCCCTTCCTGCAAGTGGTCCCTCATTCACGCAGCCCAGCCTTCTTCCTCTAGCCAAGATGGGAAGTTCCCTGAGAGCACCAGTGGTTCTAGAACTTTCTTTCATACTTTGCATAGGCTGAAACGGGGTAGACACCAGGCTGGCCAGGTGAAGTTAGTTGTGCCCAGTATGAACTTAGAGGCCTGGAAGCCTGCCTCAACACTGGGCTGTACCCTCCTGGTCACTGCCCCATGGGGCTCTGGACTTGGCCCCACACTCTGACTCTGTCGTGTGATGAGCTGCGTTAGCTCTGGTCACTTCAGCCCTCATGGTGAGTACATGGTTGGGAACCTCTGAGGAGCCGTGAACTGGAGGCCATAGGAGGATCGGGTGGCCACTCTAGCAGCTCCCAGATGCAGTGGCTTAAAGCAGCCCAAGTGGACTCCGGCAGTTCTGAAGGTCCGAACTGGGAAATCAATCTCACAGACCTGTAACCGAGGTGTTGGTAGGACGGCATTCCCTCTGAAGGCTCGCGGGAGCATCTCTCCTTGCCTTTTTGAGCTTCTAGGAGCCGTCTGTCCTCCTTGGCTGGTGCTTGCATCACTCCAACCTCTGCTTCCATCCTCACATCCCTGACTCTGACCCTCCTGCCTCCCCTTCTCACTTACGGGGATCCTTGTGATGCTACTGGGCCCACCAGGGTCACCCAGAATAATCCCTCCAGTCAATATCCGTCATCTAGTCACATGCGCCAAGTCCCTCCCGTTTCACCGTGCAAGGAAACAGGTTTTGGGGATCGAATGTGGAAACCTTTGGGGGGCATTATTTTGCCTACCAAAAAGGCACCCAAATATGAAGATGGAGCCCTGGGAGGGAGGGGGAGTTGTCAGAGGAACCATGGCGGATGCTGGGAGTGGTGAAGGGTGGGTGTTTAGAGTGAGCCCTGCTGGCTTTCCTCTCCTGCTGCTTCCTGTTCCTCCGCCTTGTTAATTTCCTTTGTTTTTCATTCGGAAGTTTGAATTCTCTCCCTACACACACACTGATGCGCATGCTATTTCTTTTTTTCTTTTTTTTTCTTTTTAATTTGGCATTTATTGAAGCTGATGGAGTGAACTGGATAAGAGTACCCCAGAGTAACTGATGTGCCACTTAAAATATTGAACATCCATTTAGAAAAAAAAAATGTACTGAACATTCAGTCCCACCACACCGCGTGGAGCTCTGCCCCCGCACTCTGGGGTCTCAGCCAGAGAGCAAATTCCCCCAACTCCGACCTTGGAGAGCCAGGCCTGTTCCTCCGCTGGAGAAATGGTTAGTCCCAGAGAACAAGGTCATTAAGCAAAGTTAGTGACAACAAGAGCAAAGGGAAAGTGACAGCAGCGAGTGGGTCCCAGGGAGAGGGTCCCTCCGGAGGCTTCTTAGAGAGCAGATGCCCACCGAGAGGCCTTGAGACTACATGGGGTTGGGTGCCCTCAATTATGGGAAGTTCTACAACTGTGCATTCCTATTTTTCCATTACAGTCCTATGATATTTTAAATATGTTGTGTAACTTTGCAATAGTAGAGAAGGACACACAAGTCCTTCTTTTTAAATTTCAAGACACAGCATTTCACAAGAAACTGAGACCGTTTTCTTGCCATCACTTGTGATGCATGTGTTCCCAAGATTATGCTTAAGGTCTCTATTTTTGCTATTTTGTGACATCATTATGAAGATTAAAACCAGTACCGGCAACTCTGTGCAAATGTGTGGTGACTTCTGTCATTTTGGGGCAGGGCTGACTCAGGACTCCAGAACTGACCTGGAGTTTACTAAATGCCCAGGATTTGATGCCACAGGGGCATATATTAAAATCCTTAGAAGTCCAGCTCCTGACTTGAATTTCATAGTGCACGAAGATAGGTTTCTGGTAAAATAAAAAAACAAAAACAAAGAAAACCCAACAACCAGTGTTTCCTCCCCTGGCTGGGCTGAAAGCACACCAAAGGCCAGCCTCCAGTTGCTGGTGTTTTGCTCACATTCCCGGCTCTAACTGACAAATGCAGACCTGCACCAGCGGGTCCCGCCAGCAAGAACCGGAAGATGTGATCAGGCTTCGGAAGGATGAGGCTCAGTCTGGACGGCGGCTGTAAAATCAGGCCAGCGGCTCTCATTTCACTGCAATGAGTTTTCCTGTTGCAGCGGTGGATGATGAGGACCCAGGGTGATGATGGAGGGTCTCAGAAACCACTGCCAATGAAGGCTGCTGGAATGGTCCTTGGGGGGTAATTGTGAGTGCTGGGGCACAGGGGAGACTGGGAAACCAAGGGGCAGCCTGTTTCAGCCAGAAGACGGCTGGACTTTGTGAACCATGCCCTGTAGATCATAGAGGAACTGGGCTCGCCACACCCGACAGAGGCCCTTGGGCCACGTCTTCTGACCCTTCATCTTGGCTGGCACTTGACCATGTCCTTGGTTCTTAAGGAAGTCAGACCTCAAGATATATACTCTGGAACTATTGTAGGATCATAGGGTGATTACAAACTTCACACTTCAATATTCGGTGAGCACTCAGTAGTTTCTCATCATTTTGTTGTCTGATAAATGGCCATATCCAGTGTACTCAGGTTATTTTAGATTTTAATCTTCATTAATAAAATATAAACACACTGATTTATTTGGAAACTCCATCAGTGACTTCTTTCATTTTGGATACTGTGCCTAATGAGTCCCAACAATTCAACTCTTGAGAGATAACATGGATGACTGGTGGAACGTTCTAGAAAGTTCTAGAAAGTTTAGCTGATTCTACCAAGCTTGTCTCCATATCTGCCTGAAGTTGTGGAAAGCGTAAGTCCAAGGGTATCCTTTTCTGTCTATCGAAGTCATGTCTACATCTGATTTCCACCCCTTCACTGGCACCTTATCCATGTGTTTGCAGTGCTCACAGTTACCTACCTTGTGGTCTCCCATATAGGTTACTTCTTACGTTCATTTTAATTCAACATCTTAACACAGTTAGCCAGCTGCATTTCACTCATGCCCGTCTTCCTTCTTGCCTTCAAAGTTTCCTGTTTCCTGATCTGAGCTGTGTGTTGCTCCATGGTCTGTGGGAGCAGACAAACACGGCCTAGTGTGGATATGGGCAGCAACCCACACTTCTCTGGCCTGCGGGTGGGGACGGTCTTAGCCAATGATTTCCCCTGCCCAGCTCTGCCCCTTCATCTCTAACCTGGCGTGGATAGAAAGGGCCCACTAGGGTTTTTTGTGAGGATGAAACATGATGACATCCATACGGCAAACACGTGGTGTAAGGCCTGTCCCTCATTAGCCCATAAGGTTCATTCCTTGCTTGGTATCCTCCTGTCTTCTGCATCCACACCGATGACCTGACGTTATCCCAGCCCTCTCAGGACTTGGGAAAGTAGACCCAGCTCTTATTATGTCCACACTGATAATAACTGCTGAGATTGGTCTGTCCCCAGAGCATTTCCTTCCTCCACGGGGTGACCCAGCACGGCAAGCCGCAGTCTGGTGTCTGAATCTCCCTACATAGGGCACTGGCTGAGAGTGGGGCCATGCTGTTGATGTTACCTACCTCAGAGTCCCTGGGGTTTGACTCCAGCCCTTCCAGTGGTCTGGGATCCTGTGTCTTAGTCTCCTTTGGCTGTCACAACAAATTACCAAGAACTTGGTGGCTCAAACGACAGAAATTTATTCTCTCCCAGTCCTGGAGGCCAAATCAGGGCTGCTTCCAGTAATCCTTGATGTTCGTTGGTTTGCAGTTGCAAAACTCCAATCCCTGCTTCTATTGCATGTGTCACAAATGTCCCTCTCTTTTTCTCTTGGGAGGACAGCTGCCATTGGGCCTAAGTCTAGGATGATCTCCCCTCAAGATGGCTAACGTAATCACACCCATAAAGGATCTGCTTTCAAATAAAGTGGCAATCACAGGTACTAGGGTACCCAGGCCCCTTCTTTTCCTGACTTCTAGTGTAATAGAGACAGAGGAATCAAGCAGTGGCAGAGGGGACCTCCCCTGGTAGGTAAAAGGAGGCAGGGCCACACATGCTCTCTCCTTTGCCAGGTTCTCCTGCTCTCTGAGTGGCCACACACATTGGTTTCCACTAAGCCGCTCCCCTGACTGCATCCCCCATAATCCACCACTGAGCACCTGCTGGCTGCTAGCTGCGGTCCTTGCTCAGAGGTTTAGCGAAGGATGCCTTTCAGGATACGTGTTCTTCAAAATGCTCATGGGACAGAGCCATACTTCTTTTTCTAACAAACATAAATGACGTTTAGGGTGGTAGCTTTTCTCTCCCTTTGATTTGGATTATGACCACGAATTAGGGAACGCTGGACATCTTCCGTGGCATCACTCTACTGTGACGGCAGGTGTAACGTGTCACCCTGCCCCATCTTCCACACGGGGAGAGAAGTTCTGGGACGCAAGGTCAAGTCATTTTCCCTGCAAGATGTTTAACCGGCCACGTTGACTTTTAAATTGCATTTTCTGTGTTCAAAGCAGCTCTGGATGGCAGTGAATGCTTGACAGACAGTTCTTGAAATCCGTTAGTACCTATTCATCGTGGAGCAAACAGGCTTTTTTTTTTTCTCCTCCCATTTCCCTCAGGGACACTTGGGGGGAGGAGAGATTGGGCTTGGGTGTTTAAACCGCTCCCAATCTTGGCCAGTTCTAAAGGAAATAAAATGAAAAAGTGAGATTTTTCAGGGGGAGATGGATCCTACGCTATTTTAGCGAAAATGTAAGGTGGGATTAGCAATTCTACTTGCGGGAAAACTTTAAGACCACTGTTTATTTAGATAATCAGCTCAAATCCTTAAAAGCAATGCATAAGAAAAGGGTACGATTTCCCACTCAGTGAGCTAATTAATAAATACATAGAGCAGACAAGGCTGCTGGAGCCCCTGCCCCCAGGAGAACGTCCCTAAAATAATAAGCTCTTTGAGGAGACAGAAATACATCCATGCACAGGGCAGGGGTGTCTTTCTGTGAGTGTGTGCGGTGTGTCAGAACATAGAGGCTGACAACTGGGCATGTTTGCAGCGAGAAAGGAAAGTGAAGGTGTGCTGCCAGAGCTCAGAACTGATTTTTAAAAGATCAGGAGCAAATATTGCCTAGGACACGATTGCAAAGCTGAGAAATCAGAGGGCCCAGCTGGACAGGCTGTCGGCTGCTCCGCCCTTGTGGCCTCTGACTGTCCCCAGGGCCTCCTCATCATTCATCTGCCGTGGGACCCTTCCATGTTGTGGGACCAGCATCCATGGTCACCATTCGTAGAGAGGGGCCCGAGGTTAGAGAAGCCAAGTGAGTCACCAGAGTCCCCCCGGTGGGCGATATCTCCAGTCTTCCTGTCCGTGGCTCCTTTCAGCCACAATCTTCAGCTCTGCCCAGAGATGAACCCGTACACTGGACCTCACTCAGTGGCAATGAGTCACAAAGTCAACCACATACAGAATCAAAGCAAATGAATGAAGACTGAAATGGGACAATGAAAGTAGAGGACATACGTTGTCCTCTTTTGATTATGACCTCTTTTGATAATGTCCTCATAGAGGACAACGCATTGATGAATCTCAGAAATCTTTTGTGGAGGGAAGGGAGCCAGAAACAAAGGATATACAGGGAATCATTCTGTTTATAAAAAGCTTAAACTCAGGCAGAACAAATCCATTTTGCTGAGTGGCTCCTTGAGGGGTGGGTGGTAATGGAAGCGGGGAGAGGTCCCTGGGGTGCTGCGTGCCCCGAGCCTCGATCCGGGTCGTGGCTACACAGGTGCATGTGGACAGAATAACTCACTTAGGCTCTGCTCACTTTTCTCATGGCAGGTGACACCCTGGTAAGGTACAAATGACAAGGCACAACCATCAGACCAATCGAAGCAAAGTCACGTAACTTACACTGTCATTTCTCACACTCTTGCAAAAAATCCTCATAGGAGAATTGAATTGACAGTACGGTAGGGATTTGTTTTTTAATGTAGGCTTAAAAAATAATAACAAAATAACGAGATTTTGGAATGTGAGTTTGAGCTGCACCTTCGAAGAAGGATACAGCTGTCTTTTTTTTTAATGGAGTCAGTGAAGTTTCAAATAGAATGGATATTCACTGTGAATAAATCATTCTTCATTTCTTTCAATGAAATTAATTTCGCATTGCTATTATTGCCCGCAATTCCATAGCTGCTACAACTAGTCCAGCAGATATGGGTTTGCTAATGAATACAATCATTAGTGTTGTTTTCATTTTACAGTAAAACCATGCTTATTACCTTCTTTCATCTGAATGCATATAAAGTTGCAATAACTTGGTTTCTCTCCCTGTGGAATCCAATTGTTGCAATCAACTCCTGACACTCAACTTACCCGACCCAGACATGGTCATCCCCAGGGAGAAACATCTGGGGAAAGTTCTTAAGGAAAGTGGTTTTATTTTTCCCAAGTCGGTCCCTTAACTTTAGAAAACTTTTGGAGTAATACACCAACAACCCACTGCCTCAAAATTTATTAAGTGATTTCTAAATGTTTAACAAATTGTTTACTATTTCTTCCCATGGGATTCCAAAAAAGACCTTTACCTGACACCAACAATATAAGGAAAAAAAAAAAGTTGTATTGTCATTTTGTTGGAAACAAACTATAGGACCATCTGGGTGGCTCAGTGGGTTAAGTGACTGCCTTCGGCTCAGGTGATGATCCCGGGGTCCTGGGTTCGAGCCCCACATCGGGCTCCCTGATCAGCAGGAAGCCTGTTTCTCCCTCGCCCTCTGGTGTTCCCCACTCATACTCTCTCTCTCTCTTTCTCTCTCTCTCTCAAATAAATAAATAAAATCTTTAAAAATAAAAGAAAACAGACTATAGCCAGCGGGCTCCTTGTTCTTGACTTTCATTACAGCAATGGAGCTATCCTTGGACCTGCGGTCCTAGTGCTTTGTGAGGGCACACATCGAGGATATTTCCAGTTCCTGCCGCAAGCTTCCTACAATCTCTGGAACAGGTGTGTCCACAAAGCACGTTGAAACAAAGCAGCGCATAGATCCTGTGGACCTTTCCAGGCACACGGCACGGCCCGCGCTTGCTTGGACAAGTCTTGCCATTTAGAACCTTCCCTGGGATGAAGGGGATGCCTGGACCACATGGGGACATTTCCCCCAAAGCCACCCACACAGTAAGCCTCAGGCTTCCTCCTGAAGCCCGTACGTCGGGTTTCCTGCCTTCTGTGGGATCACAGGCCTGGCTGGGGTGGCTGTGGCTCCCGATTAGCCTGGAGGGCCTCTCCGTCCTCTCCTGCCACGCCTGACCGAGCGGAGCCTGTGACCTCATCCCTCACCCAGGGATGCCCTCAAGACCAGTGTTTGCAGCAAGCGGTTAACCAACCTCGCAGTGGGCCGCAGCCGTAGAAACAGTCTGACAACAAAGGCGGCGATTGCCTATAGGTCAGATCTGTCCTCATCAAAGACGAGCGAGACGTTCAGCCACGGGACGCAGCGGCGGCGTATTTGAAGGGAGCGTTGATGCCTGTGGGGGTGGTGGGCAAGCAGACACATGAGTCACGCAGCCCGGAGCCCTCTGGAAAGGTTCCTGTCGTTTGGGGGACTCCGCCAGATCATACGGCCTCTGATTTTCCCACTCACGGTCACAAGAAAAGACAACACATAAACTAAACCTGAACTATGAGGTTTGCTTTTTGCCACTAATTGGTGGACTGATTAATTAGGCTTCCCAGGCAGAAGCAGCCCGGTGGCCGAAGGTGCCCGCGCACCATGGGGAGATCTCGGGGACGGGCGGGGAAGGATTGGGTTGCCCAGAAAGCAACATTGGGGCAAGGGGAGGAGAAAAGGTTAGATGGGATGCAGGCTCGTGACAGCGGACGGGCAGGTGACCACGCAGCCACGGCAGGGAGGGTGTCTGCTGCCAGGTTGAAGTAAGACGCACCCTCTGACCCCACACTGGTGGACACAGAGCGTCACACGGTGGCCCTCTGATGACTGGGGAGTCCGAAGGGGACCAGCAGGTGTCCGTGGTGGCCGTGTCTCTCCTCTCAGGGGCCTGCTTACCATGGAAGGGCCTTCCGGATGGGGGGAGGCAGCAGACAGGAGCCTGGTAGACGACGCGAGTCGGCAGGGCTGGTACCGCCAGCACGGATCCACCCATGATCACGGGACAGTGAAGTCCCCGGGAGGACGTGCCCGCAGCAGGGACACTGTGAAGGCCGGGCCCTCGGGGAAAGGGGGAGATGGCGAGGGGAGGGGTCACAGGTTGGGAGCGGCATGGACAGACGGGGTTGCACACCGACGTCACCACAGAAGCAAATCCACCCCCAGGTGTGAGAACCGCATCCGCCCCGTGCGCCGATGACCGGCCTCGTGGGCCACAGGCTCGCGTAGCCAGCCAGCCAGGCGGGCCAAGTGTTCAGGACCAAGTCCACCGGTAATTTCTTTTCCTTATTGACGAGCTCCCATGGTTCGTTTTAAAAAAAAGAAAAAGAAAAAAGGGGGAAAGGCTGCCTTTGGATATTTAGCAGATGAAGAACGTTTTGAGTTCCAGCTCTCTCGATTCCGAGAATCAAAGACACTGGCTGCCCGGGCTTCTCTGCGGCGGTCCACTTCTGCCCGCCAGGCGGAGGCCAGGCGGGGTGGGGGGGCTGCAGATTACATTTGCAGACCTCCTGGGCTTTTGTTTTGTTGAAAAGGACAAGTGACTTTGTCTAATTTAACCCCCTCTGGCTTAGAACTTTGCAAACGCCAAATCTTTTCTGGAAGACACTGCATTTCCACCGATGCCTGGCCAGCAGACCTTGGGAATGTTAGAGAAATGGGAAATCTTCCCTCGAAGAAGACAGAGCCGCTGCTGATTGTTGTACAATGATATTCCAGGGAATGGACACAACAAAAATATGATTATTATCAAAGTAAATCCTTTGCAGAGTTTCCTAGTACACGTGATGCCGCCGAATAAATCATGTCACATCATTTATTAAGAAAAAATAATCCATGATATCAGGAACAATTACATTAATTCACAGCCTTGAGGTGCAAACATTACCAAAAATCCTGCAGAGAACAACCAGTAAATGACGCAACCTGTCAAATGGTACTTGTGGTTTCCAAGTGTTCTGCGCACGAGGGCTTCAAGCACATGTGTGTCTGGAAAGCACAGTCTTGTAAACACAGAAGATTGTTTACTTTCTTCCCTTCTTCACATTTGATTGTTCAACTGGATTCTTGATAATGAAAAGCTCTCTCCTTCTTTGAGTCTCTTGAAGACTAACATTGCCTTGTGCGGACTCAGCCTTCAGAGAAGACCAAGCTCAGACCAGAGACGCGCACCTGCTTGCTTTTGGGCTCTGTCCCTGCAGCGGGCTGACAGGACACATCAGGATGGCCTCCTCAAAGGCAGGTTTCTAGAGGAGAGAATCGGGACAGAGACCTTGGACACTGTTCATCTGGATTCAGAATCCACAGCCACATGTTTCTTCATAGTTCTAGATGTTTCTCGGCATCACGAGTCCCATCTCTGTGTCTATTTCCCTCATCCTTACCCTCTCCGGGCTTGATCTCTGCCACGGCCTCTACGAGCTCCTGTTTGCCGGGTCATGGGCCCGTCGGATGCTCAGTGTGAACGCGAACAAAGCACCGTCCGCAGCGAAAGCATCTGAACCCTCTGCCCGACTAGAGACAATGCCGGCCCGGCGTCCAGCACAGGCACGCTCGCCGTGGATGGGGATGATATTGAGAGTATTTTCAGTTGTACTTTCATAACCTATAAATCCTGTTGCCCTCAGGCTCCTTGCCTGTGGAAGCCGTGGGTTCTGGTGCTCTGAGGGAAGGGCAGGCATACCAGCTAGGAAAACAAAGACTTTTTTCCCCCCATTTTGACTGGCAAATAGGATTTGCGAGTCCCTAGCAAGCAAAGGCTTTTGAAAGACATGCATTATGGGGAGAAAGATTTACTAAGTTCCTTTAGTTGTCACACAAAGGGCCAGACTGCTGGGCTAGATCGCACAGTTTCACCATAACCCTGGTGTGGAATTGTCTCAGGATGTGGGGGCCGGAAGTCTTTACCGCCCACGGATGAAAGGGGAAGCTGCGTCTTCTGGGTTGGAGGTGTGTGTTGGGGGGGTAGAGGGCAGATGCAGGTGGGCAAGGGCCACAGGTGCCAGGGTTCTGGCTTTCTCCCCTTCCTTGGGCTCAGCATCCAGGCATGATGGCACTCATGGATGGGGACAGGGGCAATGTTCTAGAACATGGGACAGGGATGGCACTCTAGAACACGGATGGGGATGGGGGCAATATTCTAGAACATGGGACAGGGATGGCACTCTAGAACATGGATGGGGACAGGGGCAATATTCTAGAACATGGGACAGGGATGGCACTCTAGAACATGGATGGGGAAAGTGGCAATATTCTAGAACATGGGACAGGGATGGTACTCTAGAACACAGGGGACAGAGATGGCTTTCTAGGACATGGAAGAGGGACGACACTCTAGAATACAAGGATGGTGGCCCACTTTGCTGCCTATCCCTAGGGAAGGCTTTTGGTCTCATGACAAGCTTGACAACTTTACCCAAAGCCTCATGAGACACAGTATGTGGAGGCCTCTGGGCAGGGTGGGAAGGTGGCTAGAAGCAAGAGCAAGAGGCAGGACTCCTGGGTCCATTCTGCCTGTGTGGGGTGCACAGGGAACCCCAAACTTCCCAAAGCCCTAGTGAGATAATGCCTTGGAGAGGTGTTGAGGGGCCAGCTGGTCAACAGGAACCTGGGGCTGAGAACAGCATGAAGAACTTGGGGTCCTGAACTTCAGCAATAAAGCACTTACGTTGTTTTAACTTTAATACTCGAACTCGGCCTTGCACTGACGGCTTCAGTCCCAAAAGGGTGGCCTGGTCTGTGGAACATTCTGGAGAGCATTGACAGTCTTCCCATATTGAGCTGCCATTGTGAGTGGGTTCTGAAGCTGACACTCCCCTCAGTCAGACCACCGTCTATGGTTTTATAGAACACTTGACATTCCTCAAATGTCGATGAACTCTTACCATGAGAAAGGGACCACCCACTTCCCTGTGATTTAGCGCCCCTGGCTGAAGGAGTCCTGGGAGCTGTGAGGGGCCCATGGCCACACCAGACTCCAGGTGCCTTCTGATGCTGGCTCATTTAGGATCTAGGGCCACCGACTGGGGCTTTGATTTCATTTACTCAGCTGATGAAAGATTTAGAAATGGAAGTATTTCTCTTCTTATGCAAAGCATGAGTTTCACATGCGGTGATGTCCCCTGTAGTCCCGCAGGCCAGGGAGGGGGGCACGGGGCAGGCCTGCTGGACAGGAAGGGAACAGTTTCCACACTCCTCTCTGCTGGGGCATCCAGTTCTCTCTCCTGGAGCTGGGGTATGCGGCCCCTCTGAGCACCGACTTGCCTGAATTAGTTTGCTGGGGTTTTAAGTGCAGGAGAAGAAAGAGGAGCCTTCAGTTTGTATTTGATAATGTTTTCAGTGTGCAGTGGCCCCAAAAGACAAATGAAAGTGAGGGTGCGCAGGACCCAGTGTGGCTCGGCCCCTCTGAGGGGCGGCCACTGCTGAGAGTGGAGTGCGGGCAGCGTTGGGACAGAGGAGTGACGCAGGATACGGGGAGGAGGAGCCCAGTGAGAAGCCAGCTGGTCACCGGCCTCAGAAGGCGCACGGGGCAAGCCCTGTGATCTGCAGAATCACCCGGATGGAAGTAGAGCGAGGCTAGGGACGCAGAGTGATTCTTCCCTTTGCCATGTGGTCCCACATGGGTGTGAGGAGCTCTTTCTACACCCACAGACTGGGCCACCTGGGGACATTTGTCCATGTTTCCATTCCTCAAGCTTTAAATGGCAGAATTTGTTGTTTTAGGGGAAAATGTTGTGTTAGGGGGAAAAAAGGACAAATTTTGATAGGCCTATTGTAAAAATTATTAGAATTAGTTACAAATACCACAGTGGGTGGCATGACATCGCCCCCTCCTAGTTTGAAGGAGGAGGAAACATAATTGGTTCCCCATCTGTGCTAGTGTCTCGGAGCTGTTGTAATGAAGAGCCACACACTGGGTGTCCTAAAACACAGAAATATATTCCCTTGCAGGTCTGGAGGCTGCAAGTCCAGAAGCAAGAGGTTAGCAAGGTTGAGGAGGCTCGGAGCGGGACTCCTTCCTGCCTCTCCTCGCTCCTGCTGGCTGCCACTATTGGGGGTGTCCCTTGGCTTGTAGACACATCACTCCAGTTCCCACTTCTGTCTTCGGTGTTCTTACAAAGATCCAGGCACTGAATTTAGGGCCCGCCTAATCCAGGATGATCTCATCTGAACTCTTTCCACCTGCAAACACCCTATTTCCAAAGAAAGTCTGAGTCTGAGGTTCTTTGTGGACCTGAATTTTGGGGTCTATGTATATCACCGCTTAGCGGGGTACACATGGCCTGGGATGGGTCTCTCTGCTTGCTCGTGGGTATGAGGGCTCAGCCTTGAGCCTCAAGCTGTGAGAGTAGTTCCCTCTGGGTGTGGGGTACAGCATTTATGCTGTGATTTAGGGGCTGCAGTTTGTTGGTCTCCATTCTTGCAACGCAGAGTTCATGGGTCAACTTCCTCTCACCTCTATGGACCCCAGTGGTCAGGCACCTGCCAGTGACATTCTTGCCACCTCTGTGCCCTCTGGCTTCTGCTAATACTGGGCCAAGACCACCAGAGATCTAGAAGGGCAAGCACATCCCCCAGAGGGGCAGCATGCTAGACCTGTTTTAAGGCAGATCCAGAATCTGGGCCACCAAGACATTTTTTTCTTTTTCTTTTTTTAATTTAATTTTTTTTATTTTTCTTTCTTTCTTTTTCTTTGTTTTTATTTTTTTGTTTTTGTTTTTTTTTTTTTGAGAAATGACCCTGCCTGGGACTTCTCTGCATTCATGTAAAATTGAGAAACGACCGCTTAGCAGAATCTCACCTTAGCTGAGTCAACACAGCCCAGATTCCTCTTGGGGGACCAATGCCAAGAAGTTCGTCTGGTAAGAAGAAATCTTCCAGGCCATCAAAAGAAAACACGAGAGGGAGAGACCCCACATCCATCAGTCCCTTCCTCCCTCCACTGTCTCCAACGCAGCATTTGGCCCTTGTCTTCCTACCTGTGTGGCGAGGTAAAATGGTTTTGTCTGTGTCCCTCGAATTCATTATGGAAATGGGCATTATTTACTCAAAAAATCTTATGTCTTCATAACATCGGTTTATTACCTTGTGGTACACAATGGAGCGCGATTCCTGCTGAAAAGTTGCAGGGAGTGGCTTCCCAGGTACGCCCAAAGGAGAGGGGACAAGAGACCTCCCGCGTGGCCCCCAGAAGTTTTCCAGGTGGCTCCGCCTGGCCAATGAGTGCAGGTGACCACTGAGGAGAGGGCTAAGAGGCGGCTCTGGGAACATGGGAAAAGCTGACGGCCTCAGTGGGGCCCGGGCTGGCCGGAGGGCAGGGCCCCCCACACCTGTGTGCGTGCAGACACAGGGGTCCTGCAGATGCCCTCGTGTCAGTGTGAGCTCCCCTGGTTCCTGGCTCCTCCGCTCTCCTGAGTCACTGAAAATTGTGATTCTTTCTGCTGCTGCTGCTTTCAGGCCATCAGCACTCTGACTGAGCAAGTTTTCCCAACATTGATGTCAGAAGTGTGCACGGCAACAGACGCCACAGACAAGAAGTGTGACGCCGTGGCTGGGGTGTTACCGCCAACCCTTTGCTTCTGCCTGCCCCTGCCCCACCCTTCCAACTAGCTTTCTCCTTGTCCTTGTTAGATACGGAAAATACGTCATGCTCTGTGCTCATCTCTGTGAATCCGCACACATCCTGGACTTTTTTTTTTTTTTCCCATGAGAAACGTGGCTCAAAGGAACGGTACTATCTAAAACCCCAAGGCCCGGACATCGAAAGCCCATGCACTGGGCACCATGTTCCAAGCTCTCCAACTTGCATGTTCCAAGGTTAGCAATCCTTCACTCCTAGGCTGGCCAATGGGTGTGTCAGACCACCCTCAGAAATGGAGATCCGTGTCATCCCCGGCTATGTGTGGTCCCAGAGCAAATAGTAAGAAATAAAACGTTAATAGGTCTAAGAAGGAAGACTCACACCTGTTTCTTTTTTCATTTATAATATTTACTGATTTTTAAAAATACCATAAATCCCACGCCATAAATTTCTACAACACAATTGGCATCAAATTTAAAGGCTATCATGGGAATGAGCTTACAACTCTCCTTTTGGAGAAAGCTGGGTGGTGTGGTGTGAAGTAAGTGGAGAGAGATCCTAAAAATCTTACTGGTTCTCACCAGTTTACAAGGCTGGGGACCGGTAATGTTGGGGCCTGAGGAGGGGAAAATTCCTTGCTTGATTTGCTTGGTGATAGCTCCCCACCAGCAAACCTTCAAAGTTGGTCGTGGGTCAAGAGCCATTACGCGACACTATTTTTGTCCTCTCTGACCTTGTTAACTCTCTGAGAGGAGAGAAATAAATGGTAAGGAACAAGCAACCCCAAACAAAGATGGCTGAGAAACTGTGCAAAGTTACAGCACAAACCATAACAAAAACAACCAAATAGCCTGGACAGGACCCTTGTCTTTCATACAGTTTTTCACCAAAAAGGCAGAATTTACCCTCAAACACGGTAATAATCACAAACCAAGGACAGATCCCCTTGTCACGGTAGAATAAGCCCTAATTTGGAGAATGTGACTCCAAGTGCAAGGTGGTTGATGAATTTACAAGGAGACTATTAAGATCAAAGGCGTCCGCTATGATTGCCCATGGCCATGGTGTCCTCCCCGACTCTCTCCAGCACCAGGCTAGGTATCAGTAACAGATCCAGGGGTGGAAGGCTGGTTTTCATGGTTTATAAGGGGTGGATTAAAACACTGTCTTGGTTAATAAGTAGGGTATCAAGGACTTTGGCCCTGAATATATGGGTAAAGAATACAATCAAAGAGAATGTTTTTATTTAATGATGAATATATAGCAATAAAAAACATAAAGCCCATGCAAAAATTCTGCAGTGAAAAAGAAAAGACAATATGCCATTGTATACACACCACATCTTCTTTATCCATTCATCTACCCGTGGACCCTTGGGCTGCTTCCGTATCCTGGCTATTGTAAGTAGCGCTGCAGTAAACACAGGGGCACATACATCTTTTTGAATTAGTTTTTGTTTTCTTTGGGTAAATACCCAGGATAGTGGAATTACTGACTCATATGGGATATTATTCAGCCATATGAAAGAATGCGATCCTGCCATTTGCAACAACATGGATGGACTAGTTAAGCAAAATAAGCTAGTCAGAGAAAGACAAATACCATATGCTTTCACTTACGTGTGGAATTTAAGAAACAAAACAAATGAACAAACACAGAAAAAAAGAAACAAGGAAAGAAGCAGACAAATTCCTAAATACAGACAACAAACGAATGGAGAGGAGGGGAGGTGGGTGGGGGAGGGGTGCAATAGGCGAGGGGGGCCAAGAGCACAGTTCTCGTGATGAGCACTGAATAATGTATAGAATTGTGGAATCATTCTATTGTGCACCCGAAGCTATTATGACACTGTATGTTAATTATACTTCAATCAATACATACATAAATAAATAAGAAAAAGAAAAAGAGGAGGATGTAGCATGGATTGGAAGGATAAAGAATACACTTGGAAATAAGGTATACTTCAATAAACAGAAGAAAATTTAAAATATTTATGGCTTTGCATTCTCAAGGACGTTAACAAAACATTGACCCTGTGAACAGAGATAAAAGATAAGATAACAAGACCAGAAAAGATAATGGGCAGCTGCTTGATCCAGTAAGTACATTTAAGAAAAAATAAACGTTATGGCATAAATTGGAAGTTTAATATAAGCCTCAGCGAGCGGAAGCAACAATGTAGAAAGGCAAATTGATGAAACGAAGGACACACTGAGTAATGGCAGCCAACGGCAGAAGAAGGACCAAGGATAGCGTTCATTTGGGGTGCAGACCGTTAAGTACGGAAGACCGTCAAGATGCAGATCATGACTAATCAGTCTATCTGAAAAAAGACAGAAAATACGCTGCACTGCTGGTTAAAGACACTTACTCGGGGTCACAGGAGTAAATGGAAAACATGGTGGACTCTGAGACACGGTAAAGTTAACAACCACAAAGTGTGAGAGATTTCCATGAAACACCTAGAGAGAGGAGAAAAAATCAGTTTCCCTACAAAAGAGACAACAGAAGAAACAGTCCCCAAATAAAACATAAAAAGAGCAGGCTGGCCCCACGACAATAAAGGGACCAACTCAGTCCTTCCAGAAAGAAGGGCTTGGGGGACCCAAACGCTAAACCCGGACATGTATTTGCTTATGTATGAAAAAGCAGGGGGAAAAAAAGAAGCTTAAATATGTATGAACTCATGAGGTAGATAAATTATTGATTCAATAAATATTTACAGAGTCAACAATTCTGAAAATGTGAGTAGAAGAGGTAATCTTATTCAATGAATCGAGTCAAAAACTCCTAAATGGAGTTAGTTGTGGTGTGAAGGGACCAGTGTGAACAACTGGGTCTCTAAAGTATAAAATCAAAAAGAAGTAACTCTCGTCAATAGGATTAGAACCCCAATTTAAATAGGGTGATTCTTGAGAGGAAAGGTACAGAATATTAAAAATGACGATGCAGCTACAGAAATTAGGCACAAACCCCCGAGTTGCTACACGGGAGGGACGTGACTTCGCTGGGGGTGTGGGGGGGCGATAAGGTGTGGCCGCACCTGACCTCTCCTTCAGCACTGTGGACACGTCCGATATTTCTTCATTCCTGACATCCAGCAATTGAGAAATACAGGCTTAAACAAGTTGGTTCAATTGTAAAAGTTGTCACGACTCAAGTCAAGGATAGGTCATATCGCACACGTACCCAGGAGCTGCAACACCCCAAACCAAAGGAGCCTTAGATCTTATAACAGCCACGACAACAACAGTAACAAAATAAAATCAAAACAGCCTTAGAAAGACCGTTTAAAAAGGTGAGAAGCAAATGTGAATGGTCTAAGTACGCCTATTACAAGAAAAACGCTCTCCATGAGAATAAAACAACAATCACGTGCTTACTGAAGACCTACCCCAAGCAACGGACCCATCCTCCAGTTTTACATCTTTCTGAGTCAAACATTTACCAGGTTAACTATGAGCAAAAGATAAACACACTGAATTCCAAGCTACAAGCATTAATGGGTCTCCTCAGCAGGCAGGCAAAGGGCTAAAAGAACGAAATGCTGCAATTATTAAACATATGTGTCCATAAAGCAAGCAGCAAACTCTACACTCTGAATGACAGTGCATTGCATGGGACACTTGGAAAAATGCCCTTCAACCTTTGCCCCGAGGTGGACCAGCCCCAGTCAGTATTGTCTGCCCACAGCGCACCCGTGTGCGGAGGAAGTTCGACACAAGCAAACAAAGAAACAAAGCAACGGGATTTTTTTTTTAAACAGTATCTCTGAAACATCTTATTGACCAGGGTGTCTGGGTGGCTCAGTTAGTTAAGCCTCTGCCTTTGGCTCAGGTCATGATCTCTGGTCGTGGGATCGAGCCCCAAGCCAGGCTCTCTGCTCTGCAGGGAGTCTGCTTCTCCTCCCTCTCTTCCCCACCCCCATGCTCATTCTCTGTCTCTCTCTCACTCTCACTCTCAAATAAATAAAATAAAAAAAAAATAACATCACATTGGTCAATGAAAAAAAAAGCCAGCTACAATCACGTAGCCTATCACCCATGATTGTAATGAAGGACCAGGTCCTAGGAAACATCAGATATGCCCAAAGTTACATGTGAAGAATAAGTCATGCTCTCTTCCCTTCTAGTACTGGACAGAACAGAATTAAGGATGAATTACTTGGGAATTAACAATTCAAGAAATCATTATCTGAAGAAAGTAGAAGGATAAAACTAATAATGATAGAGGGAAACAGGAAGGAATCTGAATGTTAGAAAAAAGTAGGGACAAGAAGAAAGCAATAAAATTGAAACATATATCCAGCTAATTATTAAAAGAAAAATGAAAGAAAACCACCAACAACTCGATAAAGCGCTCACTAAAGTAATTGAGAAGGCCCTAATAGAAATACCTACATTGAGGGGCGCCTGGGTGGCACAGCGGTTGGGCGTCTGCCTTCGGCTCAGGGCGTGATCCCGGCGTTATGGGATCGAGCCCCACATCAGGCTCCTCCGCTAGGAGCCTGCTTCTTCCTCTCCCACTCCCCCTGCTTGTGTTCCCTCTCTCGCTGGCTGTCTCTATCTCTGTCAAATAAATAAATAAAAATCTTAAAAAAAAAAAAAAGAAATACCTACATTGAGGATTGCTAGCTAGATGTCATCAGAGATACAGGGAACAGCAAGAGGAAACTAGAGAATGCTTGGTGTGATCTCCAGCAGTGTATAATGCAGACTCCCAGCAGAGGAGCACAGAAAATTTATCTGATGCAAGGTACTTTTATTATGTTAAGTACCCCACGTCGTGTAAATTTTCTGTGCTCACTTAATAAATTCTATATTATCCCGATGGATAATATACAAGTACTCACACCCCTCTTCACTCACTGAAACACACTCAAATCAGTAGACAGCCTCCTGGTTAATTGTCAAAAATCTCGAGTTGCATTAAAGTCGGGGAGCTCTGGTGGGCACTTGCCATCACCAGGGTTCTGTAGCATTGCTCTGGAACTCTTCCTTCGTGCCTGTGGACTAGGTTTTTGATTTGGAAAGTCAGTCCACAGTCAAAGGAACTCCTTAACCATTTTTAAATTTTACCCTTATTTGGTTTTAGTTTACTATTATTTGGGTTTTTTTGGGGGGGGGGATGGTGAGAATTCTCTATCCTCTGCTAGCAACCTGATAGAGTCCTCCATCCAGGTGGGCCCAGGGGACTTCCTGTCTCTGTTCCAGGACTGTCTCAGTATCCAGAAGAGGGGCCTTGGGGTGGGGGAGGGGTGGGGGTGAGGGGTGGCTCTGTCTCCTCCCTCAGGAAGCTGAGCTGGGCTTGGAATGTCTCCAGGGCCCACCAGCTCTGTCTCCCTGCTCAGATCTTCCTCTGCCAACCTTAATCCAGGCCTTATCACTGCTTTCCTGTATTTGACTCTTTGGTGGATATGCCTGTCTAAGTTCATGGCAGCGGCTTCTCGAATGCCAAAGCTTTCATCAGCATGTGCTGAGGGTTGTTTGAAAACCAGAAATGGAACTTTGGCCTAATCCTGGGACAAGGGAGTTAAAATCAGGCAGGACGTGGCATGAAGAGGGAAAAGCATCTCACCGCGCACTCTTGTGTTTGGGTAAGGACCGCGTGATGGGCCCAAGAGGGACTTAATGACTCAGGGGCTCCAGAGCTCCATTCAGCCTTGTGCACCCCAGGAGTGGCAGACGGTGGTGGGAAACCTACCTTCGTTTATTATTTCTAGATAGTGGGAGGCAAATCCAGTAGGAGCAAGCATGTCCTAGTGCAAACAACACTGGATTTTCACACTCCATTAACTTGTCGTTGTTGAGAATTTGCAAACGTACAGCAATGTGCTAGATTCTGGTGGAAACGGATAGAAGATGCTACACAACTCCTTCCTTCTAATGGTTGACGGTTTGGTTGAGGAAATCAACCCCCCCTGCATGCTGTGTAGCTGTGATTGCTTTCAGGGGCATTAATGTCAACACCGAGGTGTAGACAGTAAGTGCTCCGGGGGTGGGAGGTGGCGCTCTCCTCCGGAGAGATGCTCTTCCACTGGGCTGGCAAGTAGAAAAGGAAGAGCCAGAGGGAAGCGCTGAGAATGAGAAGCAGTTCAGGTGGGCAACGGGGAGGGGAAACGGCAGAGAACAGGTGTGGTCAGAGGTCTGCAGAGAGACCTTGGTGGAGAGGATCTTCCTGCAAGGGGAAAGAGCGTGCTCTGAGACCGTGCAGGGTGGCGGTGGGGGGATGGTCTAGAGGGCAGGCCGTGGGCAGCCTGAATATGTGGGTCAGAGGGGAGGCAGAGAAGGCGGGAGGAGGAAGCAGGTATGGGGATGTTGTTGTCAAGGATAAAAATCCAGACCGAGTGCTGAGCAAGCGTGCCCTTCAGCAGGGGTGAGGAGTCACCCCCGATGCCAGGAGATGGAGCATCCCTGGAGAAGGAAGGGTAGGATCACATCCAGAGCCCACATTTGCAAAACAAGCAAGCAAAGGACTCCAGCAGGGTTTTGCCAGATATTCCTGCTTCAGGCTACTTCTTTTCTGGATGTCGGGGCGGGGGAGGACTGTTTTCATCCTTGTTGGGGGTAACTGAAATGTGAACAGTTTCATTTGCTGGGGAGATCTACAATGTCTGCTGAGAATAATGGCCAAATAAAAAGATATGCTAAAAGGGTTTCCGGAAGAAAGTACACCCTACACTTTAGGACGTGATTGAATAAAATTGGCCTTTACCACTTGGAAAAGCACCTCTCTGTGCTTTTCATGGCACTTCATAAACTATGACGTGTGATAGGAGATGCCCTGAATGGTGGCCAATAAATGATTTTATAGCCATAATTGTGTTTTTCAGGAAAAGGGAATATTTCATGGAAAACCAGATAAGCCTCGCACAGACTAACTGTATAGAGTCTGGCCACTTTGTTTCAATTGATCTATTGTGTGTATTTCATGTGATTTTCTTATTGACATTTCTCTCTTCTGCAAGTCTCAGAATCAAGGGGAATTCTATTACCCTTTTTACAGACTGAATTTTCAGTTCGAAAAAAGATGACTTTAAGTTGGTAATAATCCAAAAGAACTATCTTTTAGGGGGGTAAAACGGGGTGGGGATGCCTCATAGTTAACAAGAGC
The DNA here is from genome assembly GCF_023065955.2 of Ursus arctos. Classification (NCBI taxonomy): domain Eukaryota; kingdom Metazoa; phylum Chordata; class Mammalia; order Carnivora; family Ursidae; genus Ursus; species Ursus arctos. The sequence continues at coordinate 3,872,393 of NW_026623089.1, read as the reverse complement.
AAACGAAATCTGTAGCCTAAAATACTTCTTTGCATGTATGTGTCTGTCCCAGCACCTCCACGGGGATGCAGACAACAGCATTTTCCCCCAGGGAAATGGGCTTATTCCAAACGCCGTCCAGCTCATTCACCTCCCCCCCCCCACCAGGGAGCAGCCAGAGACCCCCCAGTGTTTGGGCGTGTGGCAGTGTTTCCACGGGAACTTTGTTTTCCTCCTTCAAATCTGAGACACGTTAGGATGTTTCTACACTTGGGGGTGAGACTAGAAAGAGGAAGAAGTTTCGGCCAAGGGAGATGGGTTCTGAATGAGAGAATCAGACCCTTTATTCAGCTAACCCCTCTGCGGACTCCCATGAATTTTGCCATGTATCATTTCCCTTGCTTTTCTTCTTTTTTAACTAAAAAAATGTTTATTGTCATAAAATATATATAGCACCGATTTCCCATCTTAACCAGTTTTAAGTGTGTAATCCAGTGGCATTAAGACACGTACAATGCTGCATGACCATCACCCCTGGATGTGATTTTTTTCCACATTTGAAACCCAAACTGGGTCCCTGTTAAACACTTACACCCCGTTCTCCCCCTCCCCCAGCCCCTGGGGACATCGTTCTGCTTTCCATCTTTGTGAATGGACCTGGAGTCCTATAGTGTTTGTACTTCCGATTCTAATGCATTTCACTCAGCCTAAGGGTGTCAGGGTTCCGGCTGCTGGGTAATGTCCCATTGTGTGCATAGGCTGCTGAGTTTGGCCCATCTTTGTGTCAGTGGGCACTTGAGTTGTTCCCACTCTCAGGCTGTTGTGAGAAATGCTGCTGTGGACACTGTGGATAGATCTAGAAGAGGAATTCCTGGATTGTACGGCAATTCTGGGTTTTACATTTCAAGGAACCCCCAGACTGTTTTCCACTGTGGCCCACCAGTGATTCCTCGGGGTTCCGTTTCTCCACATCTTGGCAACCTTGCTATTTTCTGTTTCTTAATTTAAACCCCCCCCCCCTTTTCTGATGACGGCTAGTGTAGCGGGCGTGAGGCGGCACCTCCTTGCTGTTTGATTCGCACTAATGACTAGTGATGTGAGCGTCGCTTCATGCCCCCACTGGATGTTTCGTGGGTTTTCATCTGATTATAAATAAATGAGAAACCACACCCCACGTCTTGACCATCACCCAGGTTGGCTCCCCCGCTCCCTTCTCTCCAGTCTGAGCCTTCCGGGGGACAATGTGGTCCCCTCCCTGCCTGTGGGGGTGCAGAAGGGCGAGAGAGTGTTTTCCTGCAGAGAAGCTTGTCTGCCTGCTGGGTGGTAGGTGTGGGAGGGAAGTAGCCGCCGGCTCATCTCCTCCCGCCCCGGGTTCCGACATCCAGCTCTGGCCGTGTGGACAGGAGCCTTGGTGGCTAATGTCCTGGGACCTTGGGCTGGCATGGCCCCCGCCCACCCTACTCACCTGTCACGGCTGTCATGGAGGATATTGTCCTACCCCCGCCCGCCCTACTCACCTGTCACCCTCTGTCATGGAGGATATTGTCCTGCCCTCGTGCATGGTCCAGTTATTAGCAGCACGGCCCACATCCGTGCAGGAACCAGGGCCTGGCACTCCAGCCTGAGAGGCGGTGGCTCGTTTCTTATTTTCTTTCATTGAAATTAGCCTGGCTTAATCCTACCTCGTCTGCAAGGGGTCTGGGTCAGGGGAAGGCTTCTGCAATCAGGGGAAGGTAGGACAGATTCTGGGGATATCCTTCAATTATTAAGCACGAGGTGTTGACGTTTAACGCAGAATAATACAGACAATAATGTAATTTCGGGAGCTCAGCTACTGAGCTTCAGAACGTAGAAAGCCTCTCTCTGGAGATGAAAATGTCTGTTTAGCCAAATAGACAAAATACTTCTTTTTCAGACCAAATATTTTTCTATGTCTTGTGTCCACAAAGACCTATGAGGTCTGTGTTTTTATTTATCAAAACGTGTTGCCATGTGGCAAAATGCACATGTTTTAGAATATCCCATGTGCTCAAACACAGCCAAGTCCAAGGCCTTGTAGAGGGGCCCGTACTCCAGCCCCATGTGTGCTTCCCGAAGGAGAAAACGTGTCCCCACGCGGCCGAGGCGTGTGCCCAGCCCTTCTGACGCTCCGGCCTGGGGACGCCCCCACTCGTGACTTACCCAGCACGTGGGTAGGACCTCAGGGCCTGGAACCGTCCTTCCCACTGAGTCATCCGGAAAGAAAAATGAAGCCCTAATTTTTTAAGCTGAGGGGTCCGTGTGTTTATGCATTTAGCACCTCAAGACAGCAGGAAATAATTAGCGGTTTGAGAACACATTCACACAAACCAAGAGCTTTTTCAACTTTCGGACTCAGAATGTTCACTGCAAACTAACGAGCTCGCCAGAGGGAACAATAGTCTTTTGTGACCGGGAGGTTACCAGGAGCCCACCTCCTCGCCCCCTGGGGCTGCCACAGCAGGGCCTTCCTGTCCCACCAAGGCCATCGCAGGACAGGTCATTTCGTTCCGAGGGCCCAGGACAACCGTGGACGGGACGGCAGCTGGGAGGGATTCCCATAAAACACCACTTTATTTAATTCGAAGTGATTTTCTGGCAGGCTCTCTTTCTAATTTGGAACCAAATACTTAAATTGCGCGCAGGCCCTAAAACACAAGCTGGTGTCAGGGTTGTAAGGTGAGGACATGAGCAGAGCCGCTTCGCAAAAAGACAAGAAGTTCAGTTCCGGGCTGCAGCCAGCCGCCTGGCCTCTTCTGGTTGTTTATCAATTACGTGTTTGTTCCCAAGGTCAAGGAGGGTCGAGGAGGCAACGGATTTTTATGTGGCTTCTCGCGTTCTTATATTCCTCATCTTTGAGTCGGGAGGAATCAAATATTCCCCTGTTAAAACTCTTTTCTTTGGCCCAGTGAATTTATGAGAACAGGAGTAAAAATGTCGAGGATAATTTCATCTCTGCAAAAACGGCCCCTGTTGCATCGCCGTTGAGCTGGGCGGTGTCGGCCCGCAGGGGCCGCTCCTGTCACAGTGTCTGTCTCCCCGGGAGAAGGAGTTTCTGAATGCCAGACGAAATGGTTTTGCATGTAGGAAATCAAATGAAAACACTTTGGAAAACACTCTGAATAGATGAGCAAATACTTTGCAGGACATTTGTCTGTTTACTTTGCATTCACAGCAAAACGCCTGTAGGGGGAGTTTTCTTATTACTCTTTTTGAGCCTCTAAACAGAATAATTTTGGGGTTTTCTGTTTCCTGACTAATCCGCTTCTGCTATGTTTTGAGCCCGGCTTCAAATACCTTTCCACCAACAATCACTGCTCCCCGTTTCTAAAGGCTGGCCTCGGAACATCTCAGATTGTAACGAAGGACAAAAACATCTGTGGGCCTCAGAGAATTTGGGGAAACACAGGGGGGAATGGAGGGTGATTTTAAAGAAAGCCTGGGACTTCAGCAGGTTTAGGGAGAGAGCACAGCCGGTGAGTGCCAAGGATGGTTGACCCATGCCGCCTCTCTGCGGGCTGAGATCCCCTCCACCCAGGCCCAGCCTGACCCCAGCTGAGGTCCTGGGGAGGCTGCAGGACAGATGGAAGAGAAGCCATGGGGGCTCTGCTAGGCCTGGAGGCTCTGCCCTGCCCTCCCCGTGGAGCCTGGAGGAGAAAGCTGGGTGGGGAAAGAAAGCAGAGGGGTCTGGATCTAACTTAACAAACCATGACCTATGACCTGATGACCATCCCCACTGCCAGATGCCAGAAGAGTCTCTCTGCCTGATGTCAGAAGATGAGGCAGAGAGAACTCGGCTCCCTCTGTCCAAGTGGAAGAATGAGAAAATGAGGTGAGCAATGTGCCTGAGAGAAGGCAGAACTGTCCCAGGGCCTTGGGACTCCCACCGAGGACAGGGACCACCAACCTGGCAGAAATGGCAGGTGCCCCACAGGATGGAACTGCCCAGAGAGGACACAGAGGTTCTCCCTGGCCTTCACGCACATGAGCATGGCTCCCTCCGCAGCATGGGTGGGGGCCTGGGGCCGTCTGCCCTGGAGGGCCAGTGCCTTTTAAGGCTTGCCCACATGTGCCAAAGCAAGTCCCAGTCCACGTCCGCGTGGAGAGTTGCTCCCCTTCAATGAGAGGAACTGTGAAGCCACATGACAAAGGACATGGGCCAGAGAAGGTCAAGAACGAGGCTATCGGTGGAACTGATCACATCAGTGTTGGTCGGGTTGTGCAAAAGAGGGACTTTTATACTCTGCAGAGGAGAGTATGCACTGAAAACATGGTTTTGGAGACAGTTTGGGGGTGTCTGTCAAAATTTTAAAATGCATATCCCTTACAAAGAATTCATCATGTAGATATGTGTACCCCAAACACCAAGAGATGGCAGGATGGTTTGTAGAAGGGGAAAAAAAATCTAAATCAAGAAGCAACCTGAACCTGACAAAGGAATGTTTAAGTAAAAATATAATATATACATAAGATACAACATGAATGGCCATCAGGGAAACTGAGGCAGATCTGCCTGTGATGATGTGGCATGATCTTTATGATATTTGATAAAGTGAAACCAAAGAGCAGTGCTTTATTTTATTTTTTATTATTTTATATTTTTTACAGATTTTTATTTATTTGAGAGAGAGAGAGAAAGAGAGCACAAACAAGGGGAGGGGCAGGGACAGAAGGAGAAGCAGACTCCCTGCTGAGCAGGGAGCCCGATGTGGGGCTTGATCCCAGGACCCCAAGATCATGACCTGAGCCGAAGGCAGACGCTTAACCAAATGAACCACCCAGGCGCCCCAGAGCAGTGTTTTAATATGACCGTATTTGTATAAAAATAAAGAATATGCTTATGGGTATGAAATAAACCATTGACAGTAGTTGTCTCTGAAAAAGAAAGCTCAAGGAGAACAGTAGAAAGCAGATTACGTTTTCATTTTATACCTTTCTGGGCTTCTTGATTTTTTTCCCCCAAGTGCATGTATATCTTTTTTAATTAAAAAAAAATTGGTTTGGCAATGGTTCTGTATTCATTTTGAAGCCTCAGCAATGTAGAAGCAAACATTTCTCCATATCTTGGAATTTTTACTTTTGAAGTCCATGTCTTCGGCTGTAACCACGCTGTGACTTGGGAGCTGAGTTCCGCCCACCTGCACTGAAGAGAAACACTTGACCACTAGTAGGCAAAGAAAGAGCCCCAGGTTCTGGACGCTCCTGATTTCTATGTGTTCCAGTATCTGGTGAGCGTATCAGAAACTTCTCTCAACCTAGACAACCAGGAGTGCTTTACAAAAAGAGGCACAAGGTCAAACAAGCTCTTGATTTCAATTTTTCGTGTGATCTCTTACTGGGATCCTTACCACGTGCACGAGGCTCCCATGCAGGGCACCAGCGTGCAGAAGACGGTCGTACTCACTTCCCCTCCTTGTTGTCCTCACTTCTCCCTGACCTCTCCAGACGTGGACCCCGTCCCCGCAACTGCATGATGGAAATGGCTGTTTCATGGTCAACCGCCCAAGTCTGTGATAAGTTTTCTTCTACTTTGGCCAATCTTAGGCAGGCAACGTGGTTATCACTTCCTTTTTCTTGGAACATTTTCTTTGTGTTTTCTTGACAGCGACTCTCTCAATTTTTCTCCATCTCCATTTGTTAGCTTCTTATTCTCATCCTCTTAACTGCCTCTTGCTTCTCTGCCAAACTTCTAAACAGTCTGTTTCTCTTCTCCATCTGCCCTTCTTCTCTGGTTTCCCATCCAGTTTACTGGCTTATGCATCACGCACACACTGACACTTTCCAGTTTTTGTTTCCCTGCCCTAGATCAGACTTTGGAGATCAGACTCCCTTCTTCAGTTTCCTATCCATCCTCTCCATGCAATAGGAATCTCAAACTTAGTGTTCTCGAAGCATAACTATACATTTTCCCCAGTCTACTGCCCCTCCTCTAATTTTCCTGTTCTCAGCGAGTAACACCATCCACACGATTCCTTGGATCAAAAACCCAGCAAACATCCTCGATTTCTCTTTCTTCTCAACATCCATGGATGCAACGGAGCATTCTTACTGGGTAGATTTTTAAAATATATTCCAGTTGTGGTCATACTTGCGTCTCCACCATGACATCCTGAGTCTTGGGCACCATGTCCTACTGTCTCCAGCTTCTGCTCACTTGCCCTATCTGTAGAGCAACCAGGAACTATGTGTATAACATCTGGCTTCAAGATTTGGCCGAGATAGAATAGTCACACTCTGCCTTATCCCTCACACTGATTACTACTGAAAAACTTGAGAGAATGAATAAAGCAACTATCTGAGGAATCCAAAAGTTGTTTTTTTATTTTTGTTTTTTTTTTAAACAGGCCAAATAGGGAGCAAAATCAAGACTTGAAATGAATACTATGACATCAAAATATCTAAATAAATGTAGAACGATAACAGGTGTTTCCATAGAAAGACTCAGTAAGTTAAAGATATAAATTATTCACAAATTGTACTCTAACTTCAATGTCATTCCAAAAATTATGCTAATAGATTATTTTATTTCTAATACAAATCTAAATAGAAATTATACAAGTATAACATATATACTTATATGTAGAATGGCCATAGTACATCTGAATAAGGACAAGACGGCTGGTGGGGGGAGAGACTACTGAAACTTGCCCTGTTGGATTTCTGTCTTATGGAAAAGTGTCAGGAAGCAAAAGTGGCACTTTTATGAGCCAGTTTTTCAAATAGCCGATGGAGTGTAATGGGGAATCAGAAACTGACACCCAACAATATGGAGACCACAATGGGGTAGGCATTCTGGATCAGTGGGGAAGAAGGAGCTACTTAGTAAAACAATCATGGGCCAACTGTTGTTTTCATGGAAAAGAATGAAACTTGATCTCTGCCCCACAGCCTACTCAAAATTCAATTCCAGGTGTCTTTAGGACTTAAGGATAGTCCCTTGTCTTCTGAAAGTTGTTTTAGTTTCCCTTTTCACTTTGGTGACCTACGGGGTAAAAAGGATTTTAAAAAAGATAAAAAATAAATAAATAAAAGACACAAAATACAAACGCCCTAGAGGAAAAGATTGGTATTTCGAACTATATTTCATTAGGAACTTTAATTCATCAAGATACACAGGAAGGGTGTGAAAATTCAAGCCACAAATAAGGAAAAAATATTCCCGACACATATATGTGTAAAAGAATTTATATCTGGAATACAGAAGGATTCCCATAAATAAATAAGGAGATGACAACAGATTCAATAGCAAAATATGCAACAAACATGAAGGGGCATTTTCTTGAAAAAGAAACACAAAGGCAACTAAACATGAAATAAAGGTCAACTTCATTAGAAATCAGAACACTACAGATGCAAAAGTTCCAAGGAGGTATACTTTTCCATCTACTAGTTTGGCGAAAATTTAAGTTTGATAACGACCAATGTTGGTTAAGGCTATGAATAATAGGGGTTTTTCTTTACTGCTGGACCAAGTATAATTTATAGCAACCACTTTGCAAAATAATTTGACATTATTTTATAAATGTGAGGATTTGACCAAATAATCCCACACTTAGATGTATAGCAGCACCTTTTGCATATATATGCCGGGAGGCATGCCCGTGAATACTCAAACAAGTGCCCTCTCTCCTGGCAAAACTAGAAATTACCCCAATTTCATCAACAAGAAAATAGATAAAGAAATTGTCTTAAATTGGACAATTGCTGAGGGGCCTGTGTGGCTCAGTTGGTTAAGCATCTGACTCTTGGTTTTGGTTTGGGTCATGATCTCAGGGTTGTGAAATTGAGCCCTGCGTCAGGCTCTGCACTTGGCATGGAGCCTGCATAAGATTCTGTCTCTCCCTCTATCTCTGCCCCTACCTCACCATCCCCTCTAAAAAGTAAAATCGGACAGTTGTCTTAAAATGGACAATTATAAAGCAATGGAAATTCAGTTGCATGCAATAGTATGAATAAGTTCTACAGATATGATGAAATAAAGTTCTGGAAAATATGTAGAATATAATATGATTTTATAAAGGCTCAGAAATAAGTACAGTTAAACAATATATAGTGTAGGCATAAATACACACTTGATATAACTATTTAAACAAAGCAAAGGAGTAATAGATATAAATGGTAGTAAGAAGTAACTTCTGGGGGCAAGGAAACTGGGACAGAGGAGATATACAGCAGAGACAAAGATTTGGGTTTAAATTTGGTGTGGGTTCATGAGTCTAAATTTTATTATGATGCTTCATATTTTACATACATACTATAAATAGTAATTTTTAAAAAGAAATGCATACCATGTGATTCTGCACTATTATTAAAAATGTCATGTACATTTAGTGCTGAGCTTCCTGTCGGCCAAAGCGAAGAAGTAAATAAGCTCAGTTCAGGAGTTACTTTGTGAAGCTAAAAGAATAGCTGTTGTTCAGGAGGAACAGTGCCTGTCTGTCAGGTACTAAAGAGTGAGTAATGGTTGAATAAACATATTTTCTCTCAAATGAAAACATATCTTTTTTTTTTTTAAAGATTTTATTTATTTATTCGACAGAGATAGAGACAGCCAGCGAGAGAGGGAACACAAGCAGGGGGAGTGGGAGAGGAAGAAGCAGGCTCATAGCGGAGGAGCCTGATGTGGGGCTTGATCCCAGAACGCCGGGATCACGCCCTGAGCCGAAGGCAGACGTTTAACCGCTGTGCCACCCAGGCGCCCCTAAATGAAAACATATCTTAATAGGAATGTTTAACACAAATTGTTTTTCCAGTTTCTTGTCAACACATGAATTTCACAAAAAGTCCTCACGATCTTCTTTCCCCAGACACTCCAAGTTTACATTGTCCGAAGTCTCTACTAGCTGAAGGCGAATCCAGAAAGGATCCGGTTCTAGAATGTGCGCATCAGTACGGGGCACATCTGGCCACCCCTCCGCGTTCACAGATGGCAGTCACTGAGTGCCATCCCCCAGTTATTCTGCTAATATTTGCCACAAAAATGTTTGTTTGAATGTATCTTATCAAAGTAATGTTTGTATTCTGGATTAGTCATTGCTTGGCTAAAGATTTGTATAATCAGCTTATTTTAAGATTAATTCATTAAAAAAAACCTCTGCAAATTCCTATTATCACTTAATTTGTATAAAGATATTTACTATATTTTAACAGTGCAATTAAGATTAATACGGGCTCTAAAACCATAAGGTCAAGTAAACATGAATTGGATGACACTCTAAAGAGTCATTTCTGATCCTCAGATATTGTTATGCAGCCCAGACCTTGCGAGTTCGCAGAACAGCAAAAAGGTCAGAAGTGGAAGGAAATGAATATTCTCCAACTGTCCCGTGCCCAGGAGATCACCTGCTCGTTCGCCACTCTGAGTCTGAGAGCTGGCAGAAGTTCTGGAGGCTGGAAGAGGAAGGACAGAGCCCCCGAGGGAGACCCTCCCTCAGGCGGACACAAAGCTGGGGTACATTCCTGTGGCCCAGGAGCTTCCAGCCCAAATTCTCTCTAGAACTCCTTTTTTGGTGGTCAATACCTGATGGCCCCTCTTAGTGGCAGAACTTCACCCCTTCTGAGACACTCCAGGCTGCCACCAGCCACACTCTCGGGGATCATTTCTTTCTGAATCTTAATACCTGGCATGGGCTTTCCAAATATTTTGATGGAACCGAGCAGTATTTTAATTTCTTACATGAACTAGGTAGTAACCCCCCCACTGGAGAGGACTGAATGGTGGTCCCCAAAATATACATCCACATCCTAATCCCTGGCACCTGTGAGTATGACCTTATTTGGAAAAAGGGTCTTTGCAGATGGAATTGAGCTCAGGATCTTGAGAGGAGATCATCCTGGGTTGTCCTCATGGGCCCCGAATCCAATGACAAGTGTCCTTTCAGCAGACAGGAGAGAAGACCGTGTGAAGAGAGAAGCAGAGGTTGGAAGGGTGCAGCTGCAAGGCTCGAGCCGCCTGAACCTGGAAGAGGCAGGGAAGGAACCGCCCCAGAGCCTTTGGACGGAGTGCGGTCCCGCCGACAGCTTGCTTTCCCCTTGGCTCCCAGAACTGCGGGGATGTAAACTTTTGTTGTTTTAAGCCACTGAGTTCGTGGCACGCGTGGTAGCTCTAGCAGACTAACATGCCCCCCAGATAGGTTTTACTGTATTTTTTGTTTTAGTTTTCCTTACAAATCAATTTCTTATAAAAATTGTAATGTCTGTTCATCTCGGTTTTAAAACTCACCCAACGGATCCTATCAGGACTACCTCCTTTTTGGACAATGCAGGTGGTTTGACTCACCCAAGTTAGGGAGATTGGTCAACTGGCATGGCTTTAATTAGAATCTTTAAAAAGTGTGTAAGTCGGATGCAGCTTATTACGGTAAGTCCCCATTGACCTCACTCTCACTGTAATTGCTTTGTTTTCTCTATTCTGAAGGCTGGATCAGCCTTCCCTTTTCTGGTTTCCATTGACTGATTATGCTGCACCATCTCCCGGAAGAGGCACTAGGTCTGGCCCTCCGGTTTGTTTGTTTGTTTGTTTCTCCCCAGCCAGGAAGGAAGACAGACAATCAGACACATGGGCATCTCATGCAGTGATTAGTACTACAGCAAAGGCGTGGACACAATGTCTTGCTGGTGTGTGGGAAGGAGCCATGTCTTCTGTCTAGGGCCATGCTGTGAGCAGAGATTTCTGCACTGATGGAAGGTTCTTATCTGTGCTGGGCAGTTCTTGTCCCTCACTATTACTCTCCACACATGGCTATTGAACACTTGAAACGTGGTCAGTGCCAGGAAGAACTGCATTTTAATTTATTTATTAATTTTACTTAATTTAAATTTCAATGCCCATATCTGGAGAGGCTTGTTGGAGGGGATGTCTATGCTAAGCCTCCAGGCTTTGTCTGGGACATTTCTGGATACAGATCTAATGCCACTTAACGGGTAATGAAGAGGACACATTTAGAATCCATCCATGAGTCTCAAGGAACAAATGCAGGAAAATCAATGATAATCTTTAATCCACTGCCCTTTTGGTAATTTCCAGCCAGTTATGACCTTTTATGTGAGCTACAGATGCCGATTGCCAGTCTCCCATCCCTCAGTGGGACACAGCTCATCCCCCTACCTGAGCCAAGAGCACAACAAAGCCCACAGACACCTGAGGGCATCAGTTTACACCTGTCCATGAGAAACATGATGCCAGGGTATCCAAGACAGGAAACCCAAGGCTGGGTCAAGAGAAGTGTGTGAGGGTGGCCAACAACATCCAAACCTGTGTCAGATGTGGGCACTTCCAAAGGGAATGCAAACAGAACAAATTGTAACACAATCAATAATGGCTTTAGCAATGTTTTATGTAATGAAATCATAGGGACTAGAAAAATCACTATTCTCAAGTAATTTCTATGAGCTGTTTCTAAGTCACAAGGGGGTCGATTCAATTTAGAAATTACACATGGATTCATGGAGTTGGCAACTTGAATATGGCTTTCTGTCCCTCCACTCAACTCCAAGCTACCTGGCTTTCCTGAGGAGCACATGACCTCAGGGTCCACAGGCAGCTGTGGGATTCCTGGTGGGTGGAGCGACATAGGGCTTTCTCCTTTTGAAGTTGGCAAGAGTGTGGATTCTCTTTTTAGAGAGAGAATTGAAGCAAGAGAATTCTGGAAAAATTTGGTCTATCGTGTCAATGGCCTTGAGGCATGTCATTATCAGCCTTGATTCATTCATTGCACACCTATGTCCAGGGAGATGCTTGACGGTTAGACTGGGCTCTCTCTGCCTCTGAGTCTGACTAGCCAGGAAGGAGTGTTTCTCCTCTTTTTTTTCAGAGGAGGAGAGGCAGAGAGACCTGCTGTTGCCTTGTTGGCTCACAAGGGCTGGAAAGACTTCCATGTCATCATTGAGACACCACAGCCCGTAAAGTGTGCCGGCAGTGGGAATAAACCTGAATGAGCTGACAAGGACAGACGACAACCCCACGGAGAAGAGAGAGGGATAAGGGGGATATCACTTAGTCAACAGAGCACATGCTCAGCTTGGCTCACATTCTAGAAAATGACACCAATACTGTTTGGAAACTTGAGGCTCCCCACTAGAAACCAGCATCCTTCCTTTCCTGTATTCCCATTTCAGTATTATTCTGGGCTCTCTTTATCTTCTGATCCATTATCCTTCAAAGAACTATGCAGTCTGCTCTTGGAAAACCCCCTCCATGGTAGACAAGTTGTCCCACACATCCAGCTTCTCCCCTTCCTGCCTTACCTGAAACACATTCAATCTTTTCCTATAATATTGCTTCTCCCTCAGCGTTCTTTTTTTTTTTTTAAAGATTTTATTTTATTATTTATTTGACAGAGATAGAGACAGCCAGTGAGAGAGGGAACACAAGCAAGGGGGAGTGGGAGAGGAAGAAGCAGGCTCATAGCGGAGGAGCCTGATGTGGGGCTTGATCCCGTAACGCCGGGATCACGCCCTGAGCCGAAGGCAGACGCTTAACCGCTGTGCCACCCAGGCGCCCCCTCCCTCAGCATTCTTAAAAGGGTAATTTTGGGTACTTAATTTCTTACCCTGCCAATATTTTATGTTCAAGAGGTAGACTTGCTGTTCCCTTCTTTCTCAATGCTGTTTACAGAGATGTTTTAAACATAAGGACACAGAAATGCTGAAAGTGGTATAATAGACACAAGAAAACCTTAGAAATACTGAGCAGTGTGGCTTGTGGTCCTGTAGTACCAGACATTAGACTTCGAGGTAAGGAATAAAATGAGAGTGAAAAGGGGGGTCTTCAATGTAAATAAAAGGGTCAATTCAATGGAAAGATGTAACAATCCCGCAAATGCACCTGTTAGAATAGCTTCAAAATACGCAGAACGAAAAGAAAACAACACACAATGGCATTCGGATAATTTTTAATACTCATGAATGAAAGGATATTAGAAAAATATCAGTAAGGATATAGAGATTCAAAAAACACAACTAACCACCTCCACTGAATAAACCTATGGGACACCATATCATATATTTTAGCTCCTATTTAATAAAGCAGACCAGAATCTGGGCCAGAGAGCAGGTGTCAGCAAGTTCCAAAAGACTGAAATCTCTTAGTCTATGTTCTTTGGTCACCGGGCAGTTATATTAAACTCAATTACAGAAAAAAAGTAAAGAATCTTTAAATACATAAAAATTTGAAAAATAGGATAATTATAAATAATATATGAGTTTAAGAATAAATCACAACAGAAACCAAGAAATAGGGGCGCCTGGGTGGCATAGCAGTTAAGCGTCTTCCTTCGGCTCAGGGCGTGATCCCGGTGTTATGGGATCGAGCCCCACATCAGGCTCTTCCTCTACGAGTCTGCTTCTTCCTCTCCCACTCCCCCTGCTTGTGTTCCCTCTCTCGCTGGCTGTCTCTCTCTCTGTCGAATAAATAAATAAAATCTTAAAAAAAAAGCCAAGAAATAAAAGTATATACAACCATAGATATACACATACATATGTATATGTATGTATATACTGCATGCACCTCTATGGATATCTCTGTAACGATGTGAGCTCAAAGTCAAGGCTCTCAGCTTCCAATTCAAGTTAGACAAACAACAGCAAATTAAGCTCAAATAAAGTAGAAGAAATAAACAATAATAATATAAGCAAAAATCAATAAAATATAATGCAAATATGTAATAGAGATATGAATAAAATGTTTATTCTTTTAAAAGAGTAATAAAATGAAAAAATCTCTTGTAAGACATAAATGAAAAAGAGAGAGAACTACAAATCACCCATATCGGGAATGAAAATGAGGGCAGATCTTAGAGAAATCTAAAGAATATTAAGGGGATTAAAAACTTTATTCCAGTAAGTTTGAAAATTTAGATAAAATGGATAATTTTTCTTAAAAAAATCCAATTTAGAGAAACTGACACACATGAAAAATAGAAAATCTCAATAGTGCTGTATCTTTTAAAGAAAGTGTTTCAACAATAAAAATTTTCCCTCAAAGAGAATCCCAGGCCCATATAGATTTACTTCGAATTTGCCTAATATTTAAGAGAGAAATTAGTTATATCTTAAGCAAAATCTTACAGCCAGTTTGATGAGATCACTATAACCTTGATACCAAACACGACAAGGACATTATACGAAAGGAAATGACAAATGATATTACACATGAACAAATAAGTATCCCAAGTAAATGTTAGCAAATCAAACCCAATAATATATAAAAAGAATAATAAGGATAATATATCATAATCAACTGGGATTTTCCTCACAAATTCAGTAAAATATAAAATTGCTGTAAACATCAATAAACAATGTAATTCACAACATTAACAAAACAAAAGAGAAAAATCTACAATAGTGCAATAAATGCAGAAAAAGGGGCACGGGGGGGGCGGGGGGCTCAGTTGACTGAGCGGCCAACTCTTGGTTTCAGCTCAGGTCATTATCTCAGGGTCCTGGGATAAAGCCCAGAGTCAGCTTATTTTATTTATTTATTTGATAGAGAGAGACAGCCAGCGAGAGAGGGAACACAAGCAGGGGGAGTGGGAGAGGAAGTGGGAGAGGAAGAAGCAGGCTCATAGCGGAGGAGCCTGATGTGGGGCTCGATCCCATAACGCCGGGATCACGCCCTGAGCTGAAGGCAGACGCTTAACCGCTGTGCCACCCAGGCGCCCCCAGAGTCAGCTTCTTGTTCAGCGTGGAGTCTGCTTGAGATTCTCTTTCTTTTTCCTTCCCCCCACCTGCACATACTCTCTTCCTCTCTCTAAAATGAATAAATAAATAAAATCTTAAAAATATATTAAAAATGCAGAAAAAGAATATTATCGAATTAAATACCTATTCCTGATAAAATATATCAGCAAATTAAAAATAGAAAAATATTCCTTAATCCAATAAAGGGCCCATATAAAACTAAAGAAAGCAAACAAACAAAAAACCTGAGAGCTAACATATAATTAATGATAAAATTTGGAATGCTTTCCCTCTGAGGTCAAGAATAAGACAAGGATGTCCAATATCACCACTTCTAGTTAATATTGTACCAAAGATCCTGGTTCAATAAAGTAAGAAAATTTTTAAAAATCCTAATAGAATTGTAAAAGAAAAAACTAAAATTTCTCATATAGATAGCATTATTGTGTTTACATAACTTTCAAAAGAATCTGCCAAGAAATTATTAACAACAGGTGAGTTTAATAAAGTTGTTGGATACAAGGCCAATATACAAAATTAATTTGTCTATGTAGTAGAAACAAATAAAGAAAAACAACATTTTTAAAAATACCATCAAAAATAGTATCAAAAATATAAAATGCCTAAGAATAATTTTGAAATATACCTAAGTCTTCTACGCTGAAAATTGTAAAACATTACTGAAATAAATCAAAGAAGTTCTAAATCAATGGTGAGATTTGCTATGTTCATTGATTAAGTAACTTAATATTGTTTCTATGTTCATTTTGCCCCATATGATGTTAATTTTAATGAAATTCCAACCAAATTGCCAACAAGTTTTTTTTTCACGTGTATGGGAACTGATAAGTAAAAATTCATATAAATAAAGAAAACATTGAAGAATATGTTAAGGGAAATTTATGTAATGTAGTTATAGAAATGCAAAGGACCTAGGATAACGAAGCAGTAGAAAACTGGAGGATTTGCACTGTAAGATATCAGGACTTTTTATAAAGTTATGGTGATTACAACAGTATGTTATTTGTACAAAGACAAATGGTTCAATTTGTGACACAATCTCTATTGCAATTCAGTAAGGGAAAGAAAAGAAAGATCTTTTTCAGTAAATGCACTAGATTAAAAATGACCCAGACCACTATCTGACAAAATTCACAAAAAATAATTCAAGAGTGATCATAGATTAAATGCTGAATGTGACCTTTTTGGGAAATAAGGTTTGTATGGAGATAATCAGGGTAAAATTATGTCATTAAGGTGACTCCTAATCCAATATGGCTGGTATCCTTATAAAAAAGGGGAAATTTGGACACATCCAGACATGCATAGAGGGAAGACAGGGTGAAGAGACACAGGGAAAATAGCTTGTGAAGTTGGAAGCAAAGATTGGAATTAAGTGCCACAACCCAAGAGACCTCTGGGACCAGGAGAAGCTGGAAGAGGAAGGAAGGATCCTTCTCCTATGGGGTCATGGCCCTACTGACACATTGATTTTGGGCTTCTAGTGTCCAAAATGGCGCACAACCAATTTCTGTTGTTCTAGGTCACCCTGTTTATATTACTTCTTTATAGCAGCTCTCAGGAAACTAATACACAGCAAAAGTATAGAGTGATACATTGTACTTTACTGAAGTAAGAACTTCTGTGTATCAAACCATCCCATTAAGAGTTAAGGCATAGGGGCGCCTGGGTGGCACAGTGGTTAAGCGTCTGCCTTCAGCTCAGGGTGTGATCCCGGCGTTCTGGGATCGAGCCCCACATCAGGCTCCTCCGCTGGGAGCCTGCTTCTTCCTCTCCCACTCCCCCTGCTTGTGTTCCCTCTCTCGCTGGCTGTCTCTATCTCTGTCAAATAAATAAATAAAATCTTTAAAAAAAAAAAAGAGTTAAGGCATAAAAGAGGGGCTGATATTTGCATTAAGTGTATCTAACAAAGGACTCAATTCCAGAATATTTAAGGAAATCCTGCATTTCAATTACATAAAAAGAGAACAAACTTGAATATTGGCAAGAAACTTAAGTAGATCTTTCATAAACGTACACATTAAAATGGCCAATCAGCATACAAAATCTGCATCATATCACTTATCATCAGAGAAATGAAAGTTTTAAAGTGAGACACAACCATACATTCACTAGAAAGACTGAAAGTGAAAGCTGCTTTAATATTATTAGATGCTGGTGAGTGTGTGGAGAATCTAGACCTGTCCTGTCTCAGGTGGAGTGTAAGTTGGTGCCATTTTAGAAAGAATTTGACCGAATCTACTAAAACTGAGCATGCACAGACCCCATGGCCCAGTTATTCCGTTACTATAAACTCATCTGAAGTGAGTGCTTATAGTCACCAAAAGACATGTATGAGTGGGTTCCAAACAGCTTTATTTGTAAGAGCCGCCAAACGGGAAACAGCCCGAACGTCCATCAAGAGTAGAATGGGCGGTTGAGTTGTGGTATATTCACACAGTGGGATGAGAAAGGACTACGCAGAAATGACTCTTGACAGGCATGATGGTGTACGAAGGACACCTGACACCAAAGATCACATACGCTGTCTTCCATTTATATGACGTTTGGGGACAGGCCAGGTCCATCCATGGTGGTAGAAGTCAGGATAGGGGTTAGTCCTTAGGGATGGTATTGGTGTGTGTGTGTGTGGGGGGGGATTGTGGAATCTTCTGGAATTATGGAGATACTCTTCCACTTGATCTGGGTAGGGGTTATGTTGCTGACTGGAAACGTAAACATTTATCAAGGTGTATAAATTAGATTTATACATTGTACCAGATGTAAGTTAAGCCTCCAAAAACACTGAAAAGCAAAAAAAAAAAAAAAAACCAAAAAAACACACAAAACCCAGAAAGTATCAGATAATAATTAAGAAAAGTGCCAAAAAGATATTTTGAGAGGGAGATAATTACCTTATCGGATATCAGAACATATAAATTACTGCAATTAAATCACTTTGAGTAGGGACGTAGGAACAGACAGAAACAGTGGAAATGATCAGAGAATCCGGTGATAGAGCCGTTGTGAGTTTCAAACAATAGACAAGTTAATAATTTTTAAGTATGTAGCAGTGTGCCCACATCTACCAAAGCCCTGGGTAGGTGCAGTTAATCAATTAAAGTAAAAAAGACTAGATTCCTGTGTATGACCATTTGCTATATCACAAACATTGTACTTCAACTGTAGGAGAAGAAATGCATTATTTAACATATGGAGATGCTTCAACTGCCTACGTTTTGAAAATAAAGTAAGTTGGCCATCTATTTCCATTATACATAACGTGAAAGCCAAAAGAAGAGTAGCCTTATAAAATATCTAGGAGATTACAAGTAATTTAGGGGTGAAGAAGAATTTCTTAGTCGAGACGCTCAGCAGTTTTAAGAAAAGGTAGACCCATTTCACTGTATAAAAGTTTTGAATATTATAATAACGAAATATGAAAATAGGCAAAAAACAAAAAATAGGTTCGGTAAAATTTTGCAAAGCAGAGAGTGAATAAGGTTAATATTTGTTATATAATGTTATATATATTATATTTAATGCATCTTATATATAATATATAAAGACGTAAAGCTGCAATAACTAACATGTATTTATATAATATAATTTATATAATGTTGATAGGAAATAACTATTTATAATAATAAAAATAGGGGTGCCTGGGTAGCTCAGTCAGTTAAGCATCTGCCTTTGGCTCAGGTCATGATCCCGGGGTCCTGGGATCCAGTCCCATGTCCGGCTCCTTGCTCAGTGGGGAGTCTGCTCCTCCCTCTCCCTTCCTGCCCCTCCCATGCTTGTGCTCTCTCTCTCTCATTCTCTCTCTCAAATAAATAAAATCTTTAAAAATTTTTTATAATAATAAAATTAATATTTATTATATAACCTTATATATATCTTAGGTATATAAAAAGCTCTTAATTTTGACAAGAAAAAAACAAAGTAATAGAAATATGGACAAAAAGAGCGGAGTAAGTCAGGGTAATGCAAATCACAGCCGTGCTGAGAACCTGGTTTTTATACTTTTAATATTGATAAAGAGAAAAAGCTCTATGCCTTTTCCTAGCAAAAATATGGAAAAAAGGTATTTGAAGGACAATAACCTTCCTCTTTGTAAAGTGATTAGGCCGCATTTTTAAACATTAGTAAGGGCAGGCCCTTCCACCCGGCAGGCCCTGACTGGGACTCCCCGTGACAGAGGGCTCAAGGGTCTGGACCAGGATGCTCCCAGGCTGTTCCAAGGCCAGGGCCCCGCAGTGGGAGTGGGGGGAGGGGGGACATCCAAAAGCAGTCCTAAAAAGAGCCAGTT
This sequence comes from Ursus arctos, assembly GCF_023065955.2. Classification (NCBI taxonomy): domain Eukaryota; kingdom Metazoa; phylum Chordata; class Mammalia; order Carnivora; family Ursidae; genus Ursus; species Ursus arctos. The sequence continues at coordinate 3,853,408 of NW_026623089.1, read as the reverse complement.
ATACCAAAAGTCCCTGAGCTGAGCTGAGTGACCAAAGAAGGATGCAGAAGTCACGAGTCCATGACATGGATGGAAACAATGCACAGAGACTGTAAAACCCTGCGTGTCCACACACAGGAGCTGGTGAACGGCTCCGTGAGCTTGCAGAACACGGAGGCTGCATGTGAGGTCGTTATATGTACTGGGGTGATATCGGGGGAGGAGGAGAGGGAGGAAGGAGTCAAGTAAAAATGAAAAAAAAAAACCCATGAAAATGAAAAAAATATATATATATACACATACATGTTTTCTACCATCCCATGCATGCATTCGTGTAAACTTACGTAAGTGTGTAAATGCGGCTCGTGTTAGAAGGTAGAACTCTGATGTCAAGTTCAATGCACAGTCAGGACTGCTAGGGAATCCTGAAATTCTTGTTCCTGGTCCCCTGGGGGGAGTGCATAAAGGCCCCCTTCCACCTTCTGCCTGATGCAGGGACCCAGAAGGGGGCTAAGCAGACCGGAGCACGTCTGAAGCTGACGGAGCTGGAACCTGTGAGCACCTGTGCACAGAAAACAAGGACCCCACACGCCCACGGTGCTACTTCTCTGCCTGCCCCCACCCACCAAGAGTTAACCCGGGTAACACCTACCGCCCCAATTCTCCCGAGGGACCGGCCCCTTGGGGACCGTTTGTTGGAGAAAAGGACAAATCATAAAAATAAGCAAATACATAATAAACCAGAGTAACAGCAATGGCAGAAACAGATGGCATCTAGAATTTAACTTTTTAATATTTATTTTAAAATAAAAGAACACACTTTCCTTGCAGAGTTATTTAAACAACAGGAAACTGTATAAAAAAGGTACAGTTTGAAGCCCCCACAACTGAGAGATAAGAACTATTGATGGGTGGGTATATAGCCTTCCGGACTTTGTAAATGTATATATGAATATATGTAAGATACGTTATATATATGCATATATTACATATTCCCACATGCATATGTATGTGTATGTATATATGTATTCAAAACAGAAATGAAATCCTGCCAATACATCTCATTGTGCAATCTGTTTTTTGTTTGTTTGTTTCTGTTTAACAAACACTGTGACCATTCTGGGGCAGGCCAGGTAGAGCTGCCTCAGCCTTACAAAAGGGCTGCCTGTCTAGCATTCCCTTATATGAATGTGCTCTTAGTCCTGAGGGATCTAAAATTTAGGCTCATTGAGACTTTAGCTTTTCCATACGCGATTACAATGTTAACCTTGTATGTATCTACCAACAGTCTCACGGTAACATTTCTGTAGGAAAGATACCTACAAGCGTTTGCTTATGAAATACACTCATTCACAAATGTGTTTTCCCAAATGGTTCTACAAACACACACTGTCCCAACACAGGAAAACCACCCATTTTCCACATCCTACTTTAAGAAAGTGTGTCATTGTGAGAGGCAAAGGTCTTCGGCTCGTTGTGCTGAAAGTTTTTATTTCTTTGTTCACTGGTGAGGTTGAGATTTTTCTGTCTGTTCACAGGGGAGACAGTACAATTTATGGGCTCCAGAGTTCATGTCTTTTTACAGCTGGCAAATAAGGAAGATCAGGAAAGTGGCTGTGTACAAAATTAATCATAAAATATCTCAACATTAATGGTTTAATTGACAATTTTTGGACTTCTTGTAGGTAGTCAAATAGTGAGATTTTATACTTTCTTCTTACTATTTATGTTGTTTTTTCTTTTCCTTGTCTTAGCTGGTGGTTAGGATCACAAGGGGAGAAAAACATGACTAAAATCTGTTTTCTTGGATGGGCAGGTTCCAACGGGAGCAGGAACGCCCTCCCTATTCCACGCTTAAGGGCAACGTTGGCTACCCAATCCTGATAAACGGCCTTTGCAGGGTCAACAAATGTTTCTTCTATTATCAGTTAATTATTTTGTTTTAGGGGCTCTGCCTCTGGACCTGAGGGTCCTTTGCTGTCCTGTCTCAGAGTCCGGGATGTTCTCAATGGCTAAAGCTGTTCGCAAATTTTAGTTACCATCAGTTCAGTTCAAGAAGTATCTATCAGATGCCTGTGCCTGGAGGGCTCTGGGGACGCAGCGGCGACGACAGTGGCAGAGGTCTCTGTCCCCATGGAGCTAACGGCACACCTGGAGTTCAAGCGCTGTGTGCCTCCCACGGCAGCCGTGAGGGGCCGTCAGACGGCGCACCTACCTACAGGGGGGGAGGGGCTGGCGGGGACAGGATGCCGAGGGGCTCAGGCTGCAGGGGCTCAGGAAGAATGGGCCATCGCTGCCCTAGGACCACAGTAGCAGGGAGAACTAAGCCAGAGTCTTCATCTAAAATTGATGCTCCTCTGATTAATGGACCCTCGAGAAATCCCTGCTGCACGTTCCAGATTCCCAGGGACGCCTGGGATTTACCGCCTTCCGTCGGCTTTGTTTCTTCGGAAAACTCAGAACAACTTCTGTGTGTACTGAGGCTCTCTTCCGGGCCAGGCTATTGCCCTATTATTTGCCTAATCCTAATTTTACCTATTTTTTTAACCTTTTTTTCCCCTTTAACCTATTTTTCAGAGGGAGTGTCCGTGGCAGACACGGATGCCCGGACCCCTCCGCCAGCTGTGAGCTGCGTGCTTGGCCAGCAGCCTCCAGCTCTTCGTGTGGAGTCAGCCTCTTCTTTAAGGTCCAGGGGATGCTCTTCGAGGGGTAGCTGCAGCCAGATAGCAAACACGGCAACGGTACAGGGCCTGGCCTCTCTGCCCACAGCCGAGTCCTTGCTCCGAAGGCCCCTGGGCAGAGACTCGGTCGATTCCGAGTCATGATCCGATGGCTTCCCCGCCCAGTCCTGCCATCTCCTTTCCCTTTACAGGGGTTGCTCCCCAATGAACCTCAGGTATACCGTCGTCCATCTTCAGCCCTGCTTTACAGAGACCCTGACCTGTGGGGAAACTGAGGCCCTGGGAGCAGCCACATTTGCTGCTTTGATATTTATTCTTGTTGCCATGGACTAGGCACAGAGTCAAATGTGTCCTTGGGTCCCCTCAGATCCACCCACAGACTTCCCTGGGATGGAAGCTCCCCATTCCTTCCACTCACCTCCACCTGCCAGGCCCCCTTCTGCCCCCTTCCGCCCAGCTGCCCCAGCCCAGCCCTGGAGTGGCCTGGCCTCCCCTGGCGCGTGCATGAGTCTGCTGAGAACACGGATCACCGCTGCTCTTCACAAGGCCCTCTCCTATCTGGGGGCCCTGTGAAATGGGGGGCAGAGGAGGATCCCCGAGGTGAAGGGGCGCTGGCCTGCAGGGGACGGCCGTGCCCGTGGGAGTGTTTGCCTTGTAACTGAATCACAGAGGCGCGCCGGTGGAATGGCTGTTTTATTACAACAGCTAGCGTGTGTGTTTTCTTTTGGCACCTTGCAAACACCTCAGGTGCCACAGAAGTCACGAGGAAGGGGCGGGGCTGCTTGGCAGCTTATGAATGGAAGCTTTTAGGCAGCCGCCCCGTTCCCCGGAAAGCGCTCGGAGCCCTTTCCTCCTGTGGGCCCAGCATGCGGCTGAGTCCTAGTGTCCCGGCTGGCTAGGCATCCATGCTCACGACCGGCTTTATTGGGGCCGAGACAAGCTGAGGTTTTTAAACCGGTTGGTCTTTCTCACTGAGAGCTTACTGAGCAAAGTCAAAGGAGCTTTAACCAGAAAAAAGAAACCTTCATTCTACCAAAGATGTCCTTCATTTTGCAAGTGACAACTTTGTGTGTCTCATCTTCTACGGACGAAGGAAACAGCCCTGGGAGTGCACCTGTGACCCCTGAAATGAGGAGGCCAAACCAGGCTTTGAACCAACTCGGCAGGTCAAATGTTTTGCCCCACTGCCCTGGACCCAGAGGCAGATCAGGTTTTAGGAGGCCTTGGGAATATACAATCTGGGAGGTCTTTTTAAAGAAAAGGTGCGAATTAAGAATACAAGTAAATATGTATCTGGAATAAGATCAGAATGGTCATCGGAGATTCGGGAGGGCACCTGGGCAAGAGGCATGCCCAGAGCAGATCAGAGCTCTGCGGGGCCCCGGGGAACAAACTGTCCTTGGAGAAACTGGTCACTGAAGTGACCATACCCTCCCCTGGCATGGTCCCCATGCACCCAGACACAGAGCGGAGACCATCGTACTCCCCGTCCTGGGCTGAGTGGTGTGAGCCAACTGTGAACTTGGCATTGCCCAATGTTCACATCCCAGTACCCCATGAGGTCATCTCGGTTCAGGGGGACCGACCATCCAGTTTGCCTGAAACTGCGGGTTTCCTGGGGTTCAGGACATTTAGCACTAGCATGTGGAACATTCTGGGCCAATGCGGACAAGTTGGTCACCCTATCTGGCTCATGTAGGTAGCCAAGTTAAGTGCTCATGGGCCACATCCTGAGATTGTCAGTCTGCAAAAATGATAAACTCTAACGAGAAGAATGTGAATTCCCTGTATCTAGCCTTTATAATGGGCTGGGTGTGGGCTAATACAGTACCACACAGGTCCTACAGATACTCAAACTTTCATTATCTTACTCTTTCCAGAAAAGTTTACAAAACACAAAAACAAAACAAAACAAAAACCCTGCTGCAGTTCAAGAACTTGTCACCTGCCACCTAAATGCGTCTCTTAAAAATATCCAGAACCTTCTTAAACATAGGTTTGGTCATGTCTCTCCTGAGCCTAAAAACATTCAATGGCTCCCTAGTGCCAAACGGCCAAATCTTTTAACCAAAGTCTCTGTCATGCTGCACCAAATCGACCTTTCTGGGTTTTCACCTTTGTCCATAGCGGACCCTCATCCCGTCGCATGTCTGTTTCTGATGTTGAGGGAGCCACCTGACAGCACCCTGGGTGTTCCTCAGTTGTCCCACCTCTCAGAGCCGGGCTGCGGGATCCCTGTAGGCTCTGGGAATGGGTTCCTAGGGTTCACCAAACACTCAGACATAGCTCGCTCAGCCTTCTTCAACTCTCCCACGGCACCTTCCCAGCACCTAGGACGGTGCCTGGATCTCACTGTTTGTGCGGTTCATGCCATTTTCTAACAATGCTCCCATAAGACTGTGCATCTTTGAGCCCGTCGAGGAGGGTATGACTTCCCTTTCCTCTGAACACCAGCACCTGGCTCACCTCTGCAAGGCTCAACCCTGGGCACGGCCGTGAGGGGCTTTGGAGTCGATGTAACTCCGTAGCAGTGACTTCCTCGGCACCTCAGAGCTGCAAGGAGAGGGGTGCTGAGTGGTCCTGTCACCTTGCAGGGGAGTAAATGGAGGCTCGGAGAACAGAGATGCGTCAGCTGGAGCACAGTGCACCAACCATGGCTTCTGATGCCCGGGCTTCTGCACCAGCTCTGTCTCCGTGGGCCTCGTGCCTGAGTGCGGCTCTGCGGCTGGGCTGTCGCTGGACAGCCGTTCTTCTGCGCCCCGGGACGGCCGCCGGGCTGATTGCCCGTGAAGTCGGTGGAGCCACTCTGCGATTTTAACAACAAATGAAAACAATGAAACAGGCTTCCTTAAAAGAAATTGCTCTGGAATATTTCAAATGTTTACAAAAAAAGGAAAATACAAGCTCTCAGACCAATTGCTCGGCTTAAGCAATAACAATCCTCTTTCGTCTTTACCCTGGATCCTTCTACCCCTCCCCTTCTCTAGAATATTTTGAAGTAAATCTTAAACTCATAAAATTTTCAGGTTATGCTGATAAAAAATAAGGAGATATATATATATATTTCACTTTAATACTTCACAATAATTCTATCATTAAATATCCAGTTAGGGTTCAAAATTCCCTGGCAACCTCATAAATCTGTAACCATTCATTGCTCAAATCAGGATCAAAATAAGATCCATGCATTGCAATTGGTTAGTAGTGGGTCTCAAATCTCTGTGTCAATCTTTGGCTTTGATTTCCTTCCTTCCTTCCTTCCTTCCTTCCTTCCTTCCTTCCTTCCTTCCTTCCCTCCTCTTCCTCCATCACACACACATTCTCCCTCCTTCTTTCCTTCTGTTTCCTGAGCAATTTAATGGTAAAGAAGACAGGTCCGTTGGCCCATGGAGTTCCAGTTCTAGTGCATTTCTGTCACCATGCGTCTCTTTCCTGGATACCTGCTGTCATTTGGTTGTTGCATCTAGACAGGCTTTCCCAACTGCCGCATTACTGTCCCTGGGGACAGGGTACTTTTCTGTGGTTGACTGTCCTGTGCCTTGTAGGGTTTTTAGCAGCATTTCTGGCCTCTACTCCTTATCGGCGAGTAGCACCCCTGCTGTGACAACCAAAAATGTCTCCAGACATTGCTGGCTGTTCCCTGAGAGGCAAGGTTGCCTTTTGCGGGGAACCACGGTTCTAAAGGGTGATGGGATTCAAATTTAATTTTTTCGCAAGAGCCTTTGACAGTAGCAGTGTTCACGTCCCTCTGCATTGCGTAGACTTCTGTCCTCGTTGGAGCTGCTACGGTCTCCGAGCTGATACCAGCCCAGAATTAGGAATTGACTCAAGGACGTATTAACCACTTCATAAGACAACAAAGAAATAGATTAAAGCAGTGTTGCTTTTTATCAAAAACCTTGAATGGTTCCTTACTTCTTTCTTGATAACAATGACGTAACTTAGATTAACATAAAGAGAAATTGCATCATGGTTTGGGGTGACTGCCTGAGGCTGGGGGTGCCCACAGGGTTATGGATCGTCCCTTACAACACAGTCCCATGTTCTGGATCATTGTAGACCGGGTATGTCCGTGCAAGTAGAGGGGGGCTCTGACCGCCGCCAAGGAGCTGATTTTGTCTTGATTTGTGGGGCATGAATTCTGACAGATTAGAAAGAGTCAACCAACTGACTGTTCTCTAGGTCATTACTCTAGAAAAGATGAGCTGCTTAATGAATTCTTTTACATTAAAATGCCAGAATTATTTAATAAAGTTTTTCCTTTCCACATTAGATGACACAATTTTGACTTTTTTTCCCTCTGTTTTGTATTATTACAATTTAAAATGAGGAAAGCTATGTAGCCATTTCAGGTTAATTTGTTGTTATATTTGCCAGCTTACTTCACTGCATTATTAAAACATTTAGTACTGCATGTCATTAGTATTCCAAAATGTAATTAGCATATTTAATCAAAAACAATTAAGAACAAACACTGCTTCCCTTTTTAAGTAATAAAATATTTACTACTGAAAAAATAAATGGAAACCAAAACATACTTTGAGGTGTTGATTTCTGAGGAAGAAGAAAGAAAGAAAGAAAGAAAGAAAGAAAGAAAGAAAGAAAGAAAGAAAGAAAGAAAGAAGGAATTCTAAGGGTACTTGCCAACTCTAAGCTCCCTCTGGTGGATTCTTTAACTTTTTTTTTCCTCTTGGGAATTTTGATTTCTACAAGTCAAGTACAAAGAAATAAAATTTCATTACAGCTTCTCAAAACAATAATAAAGGGCAGTGCATGAACCAAGAAAAGTTATATAATTCTGTGCCTAGGGATTTGATTTCTCAGCTGAAAATTTATTTCTGTAAAACTAAGCTTAAATGCTAAAATATTGAATGAGGCCTTAAAATGTCAGTAACAACAACAAAAAGAGACATTTGAAAATCAGTAGACCGTTTGCATTTGGAGGTGACGATGAAAATTTACATATGCAGTTCCCTAATGCAGCCAGTTACCCTTTAGTTCAGTTTGGTTAGTTAGCCTGTCTTTGTTCTTTTTGAGATCATGCAAAACACTTCACATACCCTCAGTTTCCATGTGCTTCTACCTATGACTGTAGTTCCTAGGGTTGCACGGATTTGGATTCTATCCCTTAACCTCTGACCTTTGGAGTCTCTGGGCTTATTATACACCATTTACATTAACTTTACCCCTCATCAAGACCATGAGACTCTGGACATCATACTTAATGGTGAGAAACTCAAAGCTTCCTTACAAAGTCATATATAAGGCAAGGAGATCCCCTCCCCATTCCTCTCAACACCATAGTGGAAGTTTTAGCTAATGTAATAAGACAAGAAAAAAAAAAAAAAGGAAATAAAACGTATACAGATTGGGAACAAAGAAATAAAACTTTCTATGTTTTCAGAGGATGTGATTATATATGTAGAGATTCTGAAATCATAGACAACAACAACGTGAAGATGCCTGGAACTAATAAACAGTTATAGCAAAGTTGCAAGATACAAAGTTAATATATGACAGTCAATCACTTACCTATATACCAAAAATGAACAAATGGACTTTGAAATTAAAAATGCAATACCATTTACATTGACACTCAAAAAATTTGAAATACATGGTTAAAAATCTAACAAAATATGTGTAAGATGTATATGAGAAAACTTCAAAACTTTGCTGAATGAAATAAAATAACTAAATAACGAAGAGATATTTCCATAGTAATTGATAGGAGGACTCAATATTTTCAAGATGTCAGTTCTTCCCAACTTGATCTATCGACACAATGTGATTCTAATTAAAATCACAGCAAGTTATTTTGTGGACATTGACAAACTGATTCTAGAGTTTATATGGAGAGGCAAAAGCCCCCAAATAGACAACATAATATTGGAAGAAAAGAACAAAGTTGGAAGACTGACACTACTCTACTTTAACTCTTACTAAAAAGCCATGGAAATCAAGACAGTGTGGTACTGGTGAAAGAGCAGACAGATGGATCAATAGAACAGATCGGAGAGTCCTGAAATAGGCGCACAAAAATATAGCCAACTGATCTTTGACAAATAATGGAAGACCATAAGTGGAGAAAAGATACTCTTTTCAACAGATGCTGCTGAAACAACTGGATATCTACATGCAAAACAAAAACAAAACAAAACAAAAACTAATCTAGGCCCAAACCTTACACATTTCATAAAAATTAGTTTAAAATGAATCACTGATCTAACTGTAAAATGCAAACAATAAATCTCCTAGGAAATAATGCAGGAGAAAACCTGGATGATCTTGGGCACAGGGATGCCTTTTTAGATAAAACACCAAAGTCACAATCCATGAAACAGGTAACTGATAAGCCGAACTTCATTAACATTAAAAGCTTCTACTCTGTGGAAGACAATGTCAAAAGAATGAGAAGATAAGCCACAGACTGGGTGAAAATACTTGCCAAAGACACATCTGTCAAGGGCGTTATTTAGAAATACAAAAAGAAAAAAAAATCTTAAACTGTAGCAATAAGAAAACAAACAAAAAATTTAAAATGAGCCAAAGACCTTAACAGATACTTCAGTGAGGAAGATATACAGACGGTAAAGAAACATACCAAAAGATGTTCCACATTATATGGTATCGGGGAAGCACAAATTAAAACAACGATGGCATACCACTACCCAACTACTAGAATGACCAAAATCCGGAACACTGACAACACGATGCTGGTGAGAATGTGGAGCACCAGGAACTCTCCCTCGCTGCCGGAGAAGAGGCAAAATGGTGCAGCCACTTTGGAAGACAGGTGGGCAGTTTCTTTCAAAATTAAACATACTTGTACCATACAGACATACAGCAGTCTTGCTCCTCTGTATTTACCTATAGAAATTGAAAACAATCCACATGAAATCCTGCACATGAATGTTTATAGCAGCTTTCTTCATAATTATCAAAACTTAAACGCAACTGAGCTGTCCTTCAGTAGGTGAATGAATAAATAAACTGGTACATACCAAAGAAACAACACAAATAATTTTAAATAATATAAATAATAAAAAGAGAAGAGATACCAAGCCATGAAAAGACATGGAGGAAATGCAAAAGCATATTATTAGGAAGTGAAAGAAGCCCATAGGAAAAGCGATGTGGTGTATAATTCCAGCTCTACGCATTTTTAAAAAGACAAAACTTTGGAGCTAGTGAACAGATCCGTGGTTGCTCGGGGTTGGGGGTGGGGGGAGGAACAGGCAGCGCACAGAGGGTGTTTAGGGCAGTGAAACTGCTTTGTGTGATACCATCATGATGGATCCATATCATGATACATTTGTTCAAGCCCATAGTACGTAGACACCAAGAGTGAACCGTAGTGTAAACCACGGACCTTGGTGATGATAATGTGTCGGTGTACGTTCGTCAGCCGTGACAAGCGTACCTTCTGGTGGGGGTGTGGGTGGGAGGGATGATACACGGCTGGAGGGCACCAGATAGATGTGAAATCTCTGCACTTCCCCTCAGTTTTGCTGTGATAAAAATGTCTAAAAAATTAAATCTTAATTTTAAAAAATCAAACTAAGTATTAGAACACATTTAGAACTGAAGTCCAAGGAAAATTCTACATGTCGACACTTGTGGGGGGATTAACTGGGAAGATGAACACAAGGATTTTCTGAGGTGACAAACATTTACTACGCGCTCACCCTTCCTTCCCACAGGTAACCCTTCAGCTACGTGGGTTTGAGCTGCTGGGGTCCACGTGCACACGGACTTTTTACAGGACGGCGCTGTAAATGTATTTCTGTCTCCTACGATTGTCCTAACGACATTTCCTCTCCCTACCCTATTTGTAGGTAAAAATACAGTATCTAATACATATAACGTATAAAATATTTGCTAATCCATTGCTTATGTTATGTTCTCCAAAAGGCTTCTAGTGACAGTGGGCTATTCATAGTTCAGTTTTGGGGGGAGCCAAAATTATATGCAGGTTTTTGACTGCATAGGGGATTGGAATCCCCTAACCCCTGCATCATTCAAATGTCAAGTATATTAATGCAATGGTACTCTTAAGGTTTGAGGATTTCATTGTATGTAACACACATTAACAACAATAAATAATAATAGTAATAATATCTTGTGGATTTTTGTGAAAGAAACATTCACCTGGTAATCATTTTTTCAAGCCCATGAAAGAAAACTAATAGCTAACTCAAGAAATAAGGAAAAGAACAATAATAGTAGAAAGATTGAAATAACAGTTGGGCAGGATGTATTAGAATGAAAGAAAGAGAGATCAACAAACCTAAATGTTGGCTCTTTTACATGATTAATAAAATAGGAAAAAATAAGCAAAATTAATCAAGAAAATACTGTGTTAATCCCACAAGTGTAAAGATGGTTTAATACTAGAAAAATCTATTAAGGAAGTTTGCTAAATTAACAGGTTAGAGGAGAAAACCTCTACGATCAACTCCCTACATTCAGGAAAAAAAAAAAAATAGAATCCAACACACTTTTTTTTTTTTTTTAATTAAAACTCTTAGCAAACTATGAAAAGAAGATACATTTCTTAACCTTACTACCAAAAAATTCTACAGCGAATATCACATTTGAAATTGATTAAAACACACTGGAAGCCGATCCTGTTAGATTAAAAAATCAGGAGAAATAGACGGAACCCTTCTATCACTACCTCTCTTAAGCTTTACAGTCAAGACCCCAGCCAGGGGAAGCGGCGGGGGAGGGGAAGTTCAGAGAATTAAAAACTGAAGACAAAAAAATTGTCCCTCGTCACAGTGGATACAATTACCAACACAGAAATTAAAGAGAATCTTTACCATCATAGTCAGAACTCCCACACTAGAATCGGGTTGTTTCCCCAAATTAAAATCCCCATATTCCTGCAACAAGGAAATGTAAGAGTACTTTCGTGAGAGGCACAAAATCATAACTTAAATCGAAGTCATTTTTTTAAAAAATCAAACTTTTTTGAGTAAGGCGATTTAAAACTAGATTGAAGAATTTAGCCCAAATCATTGGAGAGATAGGAAGTCCATAGAAGGGAAGACTCAGTACCAACAAGACGATAATTTCGGTGTTAAAACAAAAACAAAACAAGTTAATAAAAAATGTTTAATTTCAGGAAACATCCCAAGGGTGGTTTTCCCTGGAAGCTTGCTCTTCATGAGAATTTTTGACTAGTTTGTCAATGGCTGGGGGCCAAGGCAAGCATTAGATGGGGAAATCTACAGATACTAGGGCTTATTATTTGTACACAGGTAGAAAAAGAGACTAAGGAGGGGCGCCTGGGTGGCACAGCGGTTAAGCGTCTGCCTTCGGCTCAGGGCGTGATCCCGGTGTTATGGGATCGAGCCCCACATCAGGCTCCTCCGCTATGAGCCTGCTTCTTCCTCTCCCACTCCCCCTGCTTGTGTTCCCTCTCTCGCTGGCTGTCTCTGTCTCTGTCGAATAAATAAATAAAATCTTTAAAAAAAAAAAAAAAGAGACTAAGGAAACAAGATAGAAAGACTGTAAGAGGATCCATATAGTTGCACACTACTTAATATACAATGGATGACGATGATGGTGGTAAGATGGGAGAAACCATTTAAGTAAATGGTGTTGGAACTAATGGTTATTCTCATAGGTTAAAATAAAGATCGATCCCTACTGTATCTAACGAAACACTTAAATTGCAGGTGGATTCGCGGGCTCTGTGTGAAGAACACACCCAGCTCCATGAAGATTTCCTTCTATGTCCATCTAGAGGCGTTCAACAAAACACAACGGTCCCAGACCATAAATTTATCTACATACAAGGTGAAAAAAAAGATGTCTAACACACTAGAATGTACCTGCAACCTTATAACCCATAAATGATGACCATCAGACACCGGCAGAGAAATTTGCAGAATTCACGAAACGCTGGTTGAAACCCCAAGAGAAAGGCAGGCAAAGGTTATGGACAAATCCCAGAAGAGGATCCTTGTCCCGCTGCTCATGTCAAAATCTAATTATTGGTCTTGCTTCCTCTGCTTCCTGCAATCCACAAGCTCTTCTTCAGCAAATCCTGTTAGTTCGGCCTCTAAAGCACCAGCCAGAGGAGGCTGGTTCCCACACCTGGGCCTCCACGGCCAACACAGAGTCCTGTTGGCCAACACGCCCCCACAGGATTCAGGCAAACCTTGCGCGGCCTCCTTCTTTCCATCCATCCCAGGGCTCTGTAAGCATCCCCATGTGGGGTAGCTCCATTCTCTGTAAAGCTCTCCAGTGTTTCCAGTCAGGAGCAAATAAACACTTCTAGCCATGGCTAAGAGTCTACAGGACCTGGCCTCAGGCTTCCTCTCCAAAATCACTTCCTACCCCTTTCTTCAGGCATAACACTCGCTCTTCCAGGCCCCAGAGCCTGGAACACCGGCTCCAAGATCTTGCTTCACCCTGTCCTTGTCCGAAGTGTCCTGGTCCGACAATACATTATATGGCCTCCCTCTGTTTAGGAATCGGCGCAAGGGGAGAAGCGTATCAACCAGACTGCAATGCGGTCTGGCAGCACCCACGTTTGCAGATGGTGAGCTCACTCTTCGATCCCGCGATTCAGCTCCTTGGTGCATAACTTGAGAATTCCTCCCGCACGTGCATGGGAACGTGTTTAGAAGGCTGATAGAGAAAATGGATATATTAATTAGTATATAGTTATATAATAGAATAATATGTGAGCTAGAATGGACTAAAGCTCCGTATGTGAAACTCAAAATCACGCCAAGTGGAAAACCAAGTCGTAATCAACTCTTTAGTGTATTTTGCCATTTACCCAGACTTTTAAAAAGCATACATGTTCGTGGATATACATATGTGTTCACGTATGTAAAAATCTGCCCGAGATATATGGACACCCAGCGAGTTCAAGGGTGTGATGGGCCTTCGGGCAAGAGAGGGCAGTAGTGGTGGTAACAATGGCTTTAACTGTATCCAGAAAGGCTTATTTTATGAAAACTTAAGACTGGAAGTAAATATGGCAAAAGCTTGCGTTCCTTAATATCTGTATGGCACTTTAATGGGCATATGTTATATGATTCTCAGCTCTACGCTGTATGTTTGAAGTACTTCATAATTAAAATTGCAGAAACAATTAAAAAGATAAGAGCAGATATTAATAATTCAGAAATCAAAAAGATAGCACTGATAAGTCAAAGGCTGGCATGATAAACACTAAAAAACGAACCTTGTGAATTAGACAAAATCCTAGGAAGAAAAGAGAAGAAATATAAAGAGATTGGCACCCTGGCAATTTTAATAAATTGTAAGACAATGGCTGCACAGATGCATGCTAAGGAATTCAAAAATCTCAATAAAATAAATATATTTTAGAAAAATATGAAGTAACAAAACTGAATTGTCCAGTAATAATGGGAGAAATTGCAAAAGTTATTGCAATCTCGATCATTCTGCTGACAGGGTGCTGAGAATCTGCTTGTTACTGGTGGCCTCCTGAGGTGCTTACACCTGCCCTGCGGAGCGGCCACGTGAGTTCTGTGGCTCAGTGGCTGGCTCAGCGTGGCACTGATGCCAGGTTCAGAAACGGGTGAATTCCTTTTTGAGGGTTTGTGTTCAGCCTATAATTGTCGTTAAAATATTTCTTGCCGATTGGTGAGACCCCTAGCCTGACGCCGCCCGGCGCAGTGCCTGCCTACTGCCCGAAGCCCTGGCTCCTCCTCTCAGATCCCTGGGGGATCCCCCCAACCCCACAACTAAGGCCTCTGTGTCTCCTCTACGCTCCACGGCTCCTGACTGCCCCGGGCGGTTCTGTGCCAGGCGTTACAGTCTCTGGACATGGATATCCCAACTTCGGGGTTCATTTGATAAGAATGGAGTCACCTCTCATATCTAAATCCAAAAAGATCGCGCTCACACATGCACACACACACAGAAATGAAACTATTGATCACTTTTACTTTTGGCTGCAGGTACAAAAGTCCTGTCAAGATGTCAAATTAAGTAAAATAATACAAGAGTAGTTTGCCTTTCCTGGATTTCACATAAACGGAATCATCAGTATATACCTTATTATTATTATTATTTTTTTGGTCTGTCTTCCTCTCCTCAGAGTAATAATAATTTTTTAAAAGATTTTATTTATTTATTTGAGAGAGAGAGACCATGAGCAGTGGGGAGGAGCAGAGGCAGAGGGAGAAGCAGAATCCACGCTGAGCAGGGAGCCCGACAAGGGGCTCGATCCCAGGACCCCGGGATCATGACCTGAGCCAAAGCTGGACGCTTAACCGACTGAACTACACAGGCTCCCCTCCTCAGAATCACTATTTTGAGATTTATCCATGCTGTGGTGTGTGTAGATAGCATATTCCTTTTTAATATTGAATAATATTCTTCTGTAGGAAAGTTATTTTGGGGGAGTGGAGAACTAAACAAAATTATTCTACAATTCACCTGGTAGAAAGAACATACAAGAATCATTCAGAAAATGTTGAAAGGGAAGAAACATTAGTGGAGAATATTAAAATTTATTATTGAGATGCAATCATTAAAACGTAACACAAGGCTCAGAAGGACAGATGCATCAATGGATGAGAAGAAAACCTCTAGAGACAGAGGGAGATCTAGAATTTAAAAAGGACAAAGGGATTTTAAATCAGCAGGTAAAGAATAGTCTATTTAATAAATGCTATTATGAAAACTAGTTCACTGAGGTTAACACATATGTACCATCTCTACCTATCTGTATATTATCCTCAACAGTCAAACTATGAAAGCATCACACAGGAAGTATTTTCATAACCTGAAGGCATCTGCGGACTTTCTTTTCTTTTCTTTTTTTTTTTTTTTGAAGATTTTATTTATTTATTTGAGAGAGAGAGAAAGAAAGAACACAAGCAGGGGGAAAGAGAGAAGCAGACTGCCTGCCCAGCAGGGAGCCTGATGTAGGGCTCGATCCCAGCACCCTGGGATCACGACCTGAGCTGCAGGCAGACGCTTAACTGACTGAGCCGCCCAGGAACCCCTCTGGGGACTTTCTAAATACTTAGTCAATGGCAGAAACCAGATAGGAGAGTAAAAGGAAGTGGAACTACATAAAAATTGAAACGCGAGACTCTTCGACAATATGGAAAGGTCAAAGGCAGACGACCACGAAGGGCTCACATAATTAATATGTAAAGGTCTCCTTAAAACTAAGCTGAAAACCCACAAATTTCCAAGTCGAAAATGATCCTCAGAGAAATTCCCAGAAGAAATGCAAATGTACAAATGAGAAGATGAAACAACGTTCAAATACCCTGTTGATGAAACAATGTTGGGGGCCAGGGTGAGGGGCTTAGGTTTCATTTCCAGAGAGATGCTGAGCCATTAAGGGATTTAGCAGGTTCGGGGGCATCTGAGGGAGAGTGGGTCACTTCAGGGGCAGGCGTGGGCAAGAACGGAAGCAAGAAGTTGGTTGGGGGCTCTTGCTGTAATCCAGTCAAGACATATGGGGTTGAGGGCTGGGCCGACGTGGTGGCAGCTCAAATGGATGAAGGTTAATGGGTTCAGAACGTACTTGGAGGTTGCCAGAAGACTTGGTCATGACTGGAGAAAAAGGTCATCACCATTACCATGGCCTCTGTTCGCCCAACAAAGGAGGCTCTGACAGTCTCCTGATTCTGTCTACCCTGGGGCCAGTGACCTTGCCCTCCGGGGGTCTCCCCTACACTCAACAGCTTCAGGTGGAGGGCGGGACTGATTCAGACCTGCAATCCCATTGGTTGGGCTTCTGCCGAAGGAAATATTCTTAAAATGTTAAGATCAAAAATGGGGAGATCTGTGCGACACTGGACCACTCTTATTTCACGATAAAGTTTGGAAATTTCAGAAAATTTAACGTTCACGTCTTCATTTCCCTCCATAGCAAGCTTGTGCTGACGTTCACCAGGAGCCAGGCACCGCTCAATACTATAAGAATAAAACACAGGCATGTACCAAATGCCCGTGCCTCCCAGAACCCTCCAGGCTGCAGAGACATGCAATAAGGCTCTCCAACAAAGTCATGCAGACGACCAAGTGCTCCACTGCCTGGATTCTGGGTGGGTCCACCGAGGGCCACCGAGATATGTTGAGCTTCAGTTGTGCCTGTTGAGATGTTGTCCAGGTGGGATCTGCCCCGAGAACTTCTCCCAGAGGGGCTCATCCAATCCCCACATCCCGGCAGGTGGACATGCTGTCATGGCCGTGATGCCGATGAGACCCGGCCTTAGGGATGTCATGCATCTCTGTGAGTGACATGTCCAAGGTTGGGTTTTAGAGCCGATGTCACACCTGGCTTCACCACAGTCTCCATCCATTCACCCACACTCTACACACGAATCTTTCCTTGAACAAAGGCCAAGGGTTCACAAGACAGACCAGAGGACGGGCATTCTAGACAGAATAGCAATAGCTGACGACTGAGTTGAGGACAGCAGTGGACATTTGGGGGCTATCCCAGTGATGTGTGGCCGGCCCTCGGCATGTGGGGAGCAAGAGTAGCGATGATGTCTGTGGGGGTCTGGGCTTCCTGCACAAAGATCTGGGAATGCTGAGGGAGTGGAACGGGGCTGTGACTTTTGAGATAAGCCTTGTTGGAACATAGCTGGGATATAGCCCTGGTGTGAAGGACTGAATTCAGACTGGAGGCGAAAGAGGGTGCTCAAGGAGTTGGGGACGGGAAGGGGGGACACAGCCAGCAAAGGGGCGCAGAAAGCCAGACCTGCTCACCAGGCACTCAGGACTGGGAGTGCCGCTCAGCAGGTGCATGTCCTGGGGTGATGCCCTGGACTGGAAACAGAGTGTAGGAACAACAGACATCACACAGCAAGGCTTCCCGCATGAGCTGGGGCAGGGAGAGAGGAAGAGAGGGAGGGAGGGAGGGAGGAAAGAAACTTCCAGAATGCAGCAAACATTTGTTCAATCCTCAATGGGAAAAAAAAAGCCAAACCAATGAGCATATAATATCGATGAATGTCTCTTGGGCAAAAGTCACACCTAAGCCCATATGTTTTAACAAATTAAGAGGTAAATAATTCGCTGAAGGTAGCGTGGAACCACATGTGAGCACCTCTGTCAACGAGAAATCTTTGTCCCCCAACTACTGATCTCCCTGGGAATATGCTACTTTATGTTTTCCCTTGAAGAGAGCTCTCTGGCATGACTTTCAAGGAGAGCGCTGGCTGCATTGTGCGAAACCCGCAGACTCTCCGGAAGGAGAGGAAGCCATCAGCGTGCTTCTGTGTTGGTTTAAAATCCACCAACGACCTCCGGGGCTGATAAGACAGAGCTTCTTCAGTAGGAAAAATGCATCGAGGATTGTCTCATGCATAAAAAGAGACATGCAAAGGTTACATCCTGAATTTGAAGGGCCCGTTCGTATTCCTGCCAAGAAAACATTAATTTATGTAAAGAAGCCTGGCTCAGCCCCCAAATGGTTAAATTTCCCTAGTCACGTTTCCTGTTCCTTAGCTGCGAATCTATCTCCAGGAACAGAGGCCATCAAATCTGGCCACCAGAGGCCTCCGCGTCGACTCACACAGGGGTCCAGGGATTGCTCCTGTTCTTGCGGAAAATATCTCGGAAATCCCCGAGCTGAGCGGTTTGATCTCCCGAGCCGTGTGAGCGCGGCTGGGAAGGCTGGAGAGGGAAGAGAACACTTTCCTCGCATAATTTCATTTGTCAGGAGAATCTTGCGGCTGACATTGGAAGAGTGATTTAATTGATTTTAATCATACACCTGAGAGCGGGAAATTGAGCCCTCTGTCCTGAAAAATAATTCTAGGCTTCCACCAGAATATCTAATTTGCAGCTAATAGTTTTTTCTTGAAGTTTTGTTGTGAAGTTTGGAAAACACAGATCAAGGGTGAATGTCAGCAGATGAACTGCATGCAGCCCTCAAGGCTGGGAGCACCCAGGTGCTCCCTGCAGCTCAGCTAGGGCTGTGGATTCCGTGGCATCAGGCCTCGTGGCTGCTAGGCGTGCATGCCTTCCGCAGGACCTGCTGCTCCCAGCATCCTTTATCCAGGGAGGGAACTGAGGGCCCAGGCACTGGGTGGGCCGGTCGTGCCCCTGGTCTCTGACCTGTCATTAGAGACACGATCTAGGACCCCAAGGCTCTGGGGGACCCTGTGGCTTTGTGGCCTTGACCAAAACCCGTGAGGGGACACATAACACTGCGTCTTCTTCCAAGGAAGGCTTTCATCCGAAATGGATAAACATGAAAAATAAATGAGTGTTGCTTTCATCTTCTTAAATTTAATCGACTATAAGGAAATATCATTGCACAAAAAGAGCTTCTGGGTTGAAATGAGTTTATCTACAGAAGAGAAGTCAGATTGGCTTTGCATGGCAAAGAGCCAGAGTATTTTCTATCTGCTTCCCGGGAAAACCTCTGTGACCTTCCGGTACTATTATTAGCTATTATTCAGATGGGACCATTGTCAGCAGAAGTGCGCGCATCCCCTAAAACGCATGCACAGCCTCGTAACGCATCGGCAAGCAGAGATGAGCCACGTCAGTGTGAATCCGCTTGGGGTCTGCGGGGAGAAACGTAGGGAGCTCCCGGCAGGGGGTGCTCGGGAAATCACCCACCGGATGTTCGCTCTACAGAGACACGTCTCAGCTCAGTGGAATGCTTGGTTCCCATAAAACCTAAAGACACATGTGCTCTTGTCACATGGAACGGGAGGCCACTAAGGTTCATGTACTGCATGAACACGTGACGGAAACTGCTGCCTGCACGCCCCTCCCCCACCAACCAGTGTGTCCCCAGATTCAATTAAAGTAAAAATGTACATTTTCTTGTACGTCTCTAGCTCATCAACAGAGAAGCCGGGGAAATATTAAAGAGGTCGTATGTATTATGCACACCCAGCAGACTGAGATACAACGTATTTTGTAATACAGAATTTGTGAAATTGTGTCTTGCTTCACCAAAAAATGTGCTCTGTAGACTCCGAGGAGAGATGGTAACAGATGCCGGGAAGCGGTGGGTAAGCCCACCGTTCTTTCCGGAGCTGAGGAAGCTCATCCAGCCCTCCCTTGGCCCTCTTGCCTGGTTCACGGGTCCTGCAGCCTGGATCACGGCTTTGGGCTCATTTGCCTGTGACCCTGAGCGTGTCTTATTCCTTATTTTTCTTATTTTTCCGACGGGTCTAGCACATGCCTTTCCTGTCACCTTGGCATAACAGGTGTGAATAATATCACAGTCATGAACGGAGAGCCTCTCGAAAATAGTGGGAAATTAAATTCTTAGTGTTCTTCCCAGATGTTGGACATAACGGTGCATTTGCGCTTTCAGTGTCTCTGTCGTGTGCTCGCAGGGGCTCTAGATGACAGTCACAAGCAAGCAAGGCGCACGGGTCACTGATGTTGAAGAAGTGGACGAGGCTGTGTAGGTCGAATACCTGGTATTAAATTTAAAGTTGACCATCTGCTGATTCTGCGGGATAAAGTAGTATCTTGGTTCCCTGAGCCTTAGTCTTCCCATCTGTCAAATGGGAGAAGCCTCCTCATTTGACCCTCCAGCAGCCTAAGAGGGAGGGAGGGCAAGAGCTGTGAGTGCTGGCCAAATGTGGGCTGTCGCACCCGTCAGGTCAGCCACCGTGATGTCTCCCCAGGCACCTACCACTGGCCTTTACCCAGAATCCCAGCACTTGGATCAATAGGGCCAGCACTGTGGATTAGGGCGGGCCTCACCCGACCCGGGCTGGGGTGTCACCCATGGCTGGCATGGTGCTCCTGCCCCCAACGCCCACTGGCTGACAAGGCCAGGGCCGTGGAGCTGAGGGGCGGGTGTAAATCCCGGAGCAGACCTGCTGATTCCTGCGGGACAGGCTCCGCTGGCAACAGAAGAAACAGTCTGGGAAACTGTGACCCACCCGGAAATTGACTATGAGACTGGTCTGCAGAGAAATGACACGGTGACCAGGGGCGGGGTGCTCACGCTGACATGGTGGCAAGGTGGAGTTTGGCCTTTGAACTGCATCACTCGGACCCTCTGCTTTCTCAGGCCTAAAACCCACAAAGCACCGCGTGCTTAAAAATGCTGCCCGTTAGAACATCTTCAGTTTTCCAGGGGAATCGGCCGCAGAAGCCCACGCAGCTGGGCAAAGCTGGAGAGTTTACAAAGGCCTTTGAGAAACATCACCACATTTAGTTTCTCAGGGACCCTCACACTCAGTATTTAATAAGCTAACGTGGGCACATTGGGTGTCGGTAAATTCACATTCAGGAGCAGAATCGGGCAAATTAAAAATGTGAGCGCAGTCATTAATCTGCTTATTAAACCTGTATATTTTCTGCAATATCTACCTTATAATTATTTTTAATCTTTTTGACATCACTACCCCGTGTGCGTGCGTGCGTGTGTGTGCACCCCTCATCAAGAAACGTTCTAGAAAACACTGCTTAGCTCTAGAACCCGAGATCTTTAACATCTGCTATTTTATTCAACTTAGTTCCATTGTTTAGCAAGTGGTGGTTGCAGATCTAACTGATCTCGGGACCACAGCAGTGGGTCGTGACCTGTGGGTCGTGACCTGTGGGTCGTGACCTGTAGGACAAGATTTTAAGTCTCCGTTACCTCGAACATTTTCAAAACCTTGACCCAGATATCAATAGATTTGCTTTAGAAATTTTATCAGTGAGAAAGAAATTAGCTGTGAATGGCAAGGACCTCACATGCTTCGTCGACTCTCCCTTCAGCCCCTGAAACAGAGGGAACATGACTTGGAAGATGGGGCCGTGGCCTGGTCCCCGAGGTTGGCAAGACAGCCGTGTGCGTCAGCTACAAACATCCCATCAGCATTTAAATACCACATATGTGCTATCATGCCCGTATTCACACTATCTCACGTGACTCACTCATATTTAAAAATTTTTTTAAAGATTTCATTTATTTATTTGAAAGAGAGAGAGAGTGAGACAGAGAGAGCACAAGCAGGGGGAGCAGCAGAGGCAGAAGGAGAAGCAGGCTCCCCAGTGATCACGGAGCCGGCGAGGGACTCAATCCCAGAACCCTGGGATCATGACCTGAGCTGAAGGCAGACGCTTCAGCGACTGAGCCCCCCAGGCACCCCCATATTTAAAATGTTTTAAATGATGAGCATCTTTACTGAAATAAGAATATTTTTAAGCTGAATAATCGTTTATAAAAATCCTTCTCCTCTATAGAAACCAAAGAAATGTCTGTTCCAATGACAATTTGTTTATTGATACCCTGTTTTAGTGAGTATATGAACTTTTCTTGATAATCGCCATGTGAACAAACAGCGCACATGTACTGAGGACCATTGCTACCTCCTGAGTAATAAAGTCTTGGAGCACCTGCTGACGTTAGTTACCATCACGGGCTCCTTCCTGCACACAGGCGGTCCTTCAGCACATCCTGCCACTTGGCTTCCTCCCCTCTCCTCTCTTCCTTTTTCCTCCTTCTCCTTCTCCTCTCTCTTCCCTTATTTATTTATTTATTTATTTATTTATTTATTTATTTATGTTTTAAATAATTGTACATTGCAGGTAACTACAAAATGTATAGAGAAGTTTCGCAGGCCCTTCACCTTCTTCCCTCCGGTGGTTACATCTCACGTAACGACAGTACGACATTGAAACCAGGAAATTGACATCAGTATCATCCATAAGGCTTTTTCGGATTCCATCAGTTTTACCTTTACTCGTGCGCGTGTGTAGAGTTCTCTGCCATCGTGTCTATGAGTAGACTCATGAAAGCAGCCATCACCGCAGTCAGGATGCAGAACCGTTCAGGCTCCCTGGGCCCCCCTGCCCTTGTCCCTATACCCTCCCCCCAGTCGCTAACGCTGGCCAGCACTGCTCTCTTCCCCATCTCTATGATCTTGCTAGTTCAAGAACGTTTTATGCATTGAGGCACACTGTCTGTGACCTGAGATTGACTTCCTTGCAATACATCCAAGCTGTTGTGTGTATCAAGACTTGATCCTTTCTCCTTGCAGAGTAGCATTCCACATACATGCTTTGTGTAACCATTCACCTGTTGAAACACAACTGGATCATTCCCAGTTTTGTGCTTTTACAAGTAAATCTGCTATAAATATTTGTGTACGGGTTTTTGTGTAAATGTCAATTCCTCGTTTCTCTGTGACAATGGCCAGGAGTCCAATCGCTGGATTAGATGATAATGGTGTGCTCACTGCGTAAGAAGCTGCCAGCGTGTTCCTCAGAGAGCCTGCACCACTTTCTGTCGCCTGTGACGACCGAGTGATCCAGTGGCCCGTTGTACCAGCCTTTCATGTCATCACTCTCGTTTTTATTTGGATGTTCCGATAGGTCACAGGTGTGCAGTGATGCCTCGGTGTGGTTTTAATTTGCATCACCCTTATAGCTAGTGATGTTGAATCCAGCTGTTGCTCTCTAACTGTGTCAAATAATCGAGCCTGTTTATAAACCGCGATAACCTCCGTCAGCCACTCTGACCCTTCCTTCCCCGAGAACCTTTATTCCATTGTAGGACCCTTTGCCTATGGGATGGGGGAGGCAGGACGTTCCCAAACTCCCCCTCAGCATGTGGACGCAAGTCCCTCTCGGAGCCAGGCTCTCAGGTGAGTCCAGACGGGGAGGAAGAAGGACACAGCCAAGGCGACTTGGCAAACGCATGAGTGTTCACTGCTGAGCCTCGAGTGAGCAAAGGAGCTGTCTGTGAGATGACAGCTGGGACATGAGCGCCGCGCCTCACAAGATCACGGATGCTGAGCCTCCCTCTGTTTCTCGTTCTGTGTCTTTACATCTCTCCCTCTCTTCTTCCCTCTTTTTCAGTCTCTCTGATGTCCCTGTCCCACTTCTTCCTTCTATTCTTGGTAAATGGCAAACATTTACAACCCAACTAAAACGCCACCAGGATAAACCTTGTGTTTGCTCTTTGGACAATATTCAATAAATTACAGTGAGCTGCAAATGTCACTGGGTTGGGAACTGTAAGTGCTTTGCCTGTAAGTCTTTAAGCAAAGACCCAGAGCTGATGCAGGGGCGAGGTAAGCCCCAAGGATAAGCCCCTTTTCATGTGGGGGAAGGTGGTTTTCCACAGATATCGCTGCATGAAGCTGACACTGGGCACTGTGCGGGGCAACGGGGCTGGGCTTCCCTGCTTGCCCAGAACCGTCTCTTCCAAATGGGCCTGCCTCCTGTTTTCTCTAAAAATAGAGTGGTTCAAAGCCATTATAAAAATAAATAAAATAAAATAAAATAAAATAAAATAAAATAAAATAAACCAAAATAAAACAAAATAAAACCTGCCAAAAGATCGAACTGTTAAACTACCATGCTCGTCCCTGGAGACCAAACTTGGACTACGAAATTCACTCCGTTTGTGATTTCGGGAACCTGAACCACCCGCGGAGAGCCTTTGATGTAAAATGTGGGACGAGAATCAGTTGTACCTACCGGCTCCCTTTAAAATGTGTCACGAACATGCAGTGGCTGTCCTCCGGGAAGGGTGACAACCAGCTCTTCTTACACAGCAGGCTTCGCATCATCCTTCGAGCTGGGTCATGGAGTACGCCCGTCCTCCAAGACCTTCACCCAGAGGTGAAAGGGGAAAATTCGTTTGCATTTTTTATCTTTACTAGAACAGCTCCTGCTCTCCAAGCGGCGGAGGAAACACTGTTTATCTCTTTAGGAGAGAGGCGAGATGCAGGACGCATCGGGATTCCTCGAGCACTGAGAGGTAGCGCCTTTATGGCCACACCTGCCTCAGCTCAGAGCCCCTCAGGAGCGGGGCCAGCTGCTCAACACGCCCTGTTTCTAGCAGGTCCCCCATTCAGGCAACTTACTGCTTTACCATTATAATTCAGTTAATTTTTTTTTTTTTTTTGGTTGTTGTTCACTGTTGGAAATGTTTTTTTCTGCCCAGTGGCTCTTCTTAAGGCTTTGCATAGCTCCTCCTGTTAACTAATTTGTTTAAAAAAACAAAACAAAAAAAAAGGTAAGAAAAAAGAAAAAAACCCACCAGACCAATAGCTGATCGGTACACAGCAAACAGAGTTACAGTTAATGAAATTGCGGCGATGAGCACACACACACAGTTTGGATTCTTTTCCTTATGCCCCACGCACCCCAGTGTCTGCTTGTTCCAAGTGCCCCGTAGCCCCCTCTCCACCTGGTGGTTGTCCGGAGCCACATCCAGAACGGGATGGAAGGCAGGCCATGCGGCGCTGGGCTCGAGGCCGGCACCAAGAGTGTAGACACAGGTAGCTCAGAAACTGGCCTCCCTGACTCAAGATACACTCTCCCTCTTCATTATTTGACTTTTCACCAAGGCAGGATTTGAGGAGAGGTTTTGTGGTTTGTAATGATCCCAATTATTCCCTCCTCACGGGCCCCCGGCGCCCCCATGGCCCTGCACTGGGAGAGCGTGGTTGTTTCCTGGGCAGAAGTGGGGTTTTCGGCACTTGTGTGACAGAAGGCTGGCTGCCTGGTCACCCAGGCCACTGGGCAGGGATTTGCTGGAAGTCACGTCAAGGCAGAAACTTGGTGATAACTCTGATGTGGCTTCAATGGAAGTGTTAACAGATGCGATCAGCAATTGGAAAAGAAAATGTCTCAATAAATGCACCAGCCTGGAGAGAAGAAAGGGCCAGAGAGGGAGCATGAGTCATTGGTAGGCGGCCCAGGTACTGGAGACAAATTCTGGCAAAGGGGGGAGTGACAGGTTGCTTTCATCCTGGAAGGAGAGGAGGTGTTAGCAGCTTTGTCACATAAGAGTGATGGGGACTCTATGCATCTAAGAGACGTTGCTGGGAGATATATCTCAGACTGGGGACCCCCTTGGGTCGGCCAAGAAGGATGGCTGCCTGTGAGGAACCAGGACACCACAGAGGGGGGATTATGCATGCTGGCTTCCCACCCCGCCCCGTAGGTCTTGTTGGAATGTTGTCTTTCTGTGCCAGGTTCTAGTTCTGAAATGGAGACCCCGATATTCCAGAAGCAACTGGTGGGACCTTGGCGAGCCCATGTCAAGTCGAGAGTCCCCTGTCCTTGGGAAGGGCTCCCAGAAGAAGGACCTGTGTGAGGAATTAGCTTGGCGAGGCCTGACTGTGGTCTTCCTGGGGCAGCTTTTGGTTTCTTAAAATCTGTCACGGAAGAGAGGAGCCATTTTAAAAGAAAGAGACAGAAACTATTCCCTTAGATTCTCCTCTACCTTCTGCAGTAAAGCCTCAGGTCCAGGCGAGGGTATGGCTTCCAGCTCTTCTCCTTCCGGCCGCATCACCGGGGACACGCCAGGCATCCTCTCGGATCTCAGCAGGAAAAGACAGGGATGTAGCCTCCTGGTCAGGATGTTTTAGGCCTAAATGCTCTAGGAACCCAGGGGAGGGGTTTTGTAAATTAAAAGAACATCTGTTAGATGATATTGTTATTACTACAGGCCTCAGGAACTGGAAACTTGCACTCAGAAGAAAGCCTTGTGGAAACACGATTCTGCTTCTATCTTGGTTCTCAAAGCTCGGCAGTGGTTTTCCTGGGGAAGGGAGACAGTCAGATTTCTCTTAGTAATGGTAAGTGGCATCAGAATGATTTGTCACCAAATTCCAAGTGTAAGTGCAGATACAAGACTCGCCTTCCCTCACCCACAGGTGGTAGCAGGGAGACGGGCATTTAAAAAGTCAGAGATAATAGGTGTGGTTCCTGCCGAGGGGCAACCCCACAGCTCCACTCAGAGAGCTTGCCCTTTACTTGCAAAAATGCAGACTGGGGATTTCATTGACTTCAATCTGTTGCTGGTGCCAGGTTGTTGGCAACCTCCGACAACAGCTAGTATGCTTTCTGATGGGTGGAAAGAGCTGTCATCTTCAGCTCTCAGACAACCCACTGAAAAACTTCCCACCCAGTAGGGAAGTATGGGGGCATGGCCTGAAGTTCATTGCACATCAGGGGTTCAGTATTTCCTGGGCCAGGATGCGGTTGGGAAGAAGGCGGACAAGCCCAGGTGATCAAGGAACATCCAGGGTCAGG
Source organism: Ursus arctos (assembly GCF_023065955.2). NCBI lineage: Eukaryota > Metazoa > Chordata > Mammalia > Carnivora > Ursidae > Ursus > Ursus arctos. Next base: position 3,826,766 of record NW_026623089.1, on the reverse strand, counting down.
GCAAACAGGGAACTTCCAGGAGAGACCTGGAGGTGGGAACCCGTGATGCACATTTATTCACTCAACGGTTACTGAGAGCCTGCGATGGGCCATGTTGAGTACTAGGGTTACAGCAATGAACAAGATCCAAATGCCCTCTGCGTCATAAGAGCATATATCCTACTATGTATTCAGATAGTGTCATATAATGTCATGAGCCATTCTATAATTTTGGTAAATTATACAATAAACGTCGGTGAAAGCTCACCATGGTCCTTCACCGTGTCCTGATCTATGGCTTTAGGGAAGTTTTCACCACTGATGGGCCCTTCGTCCTGGCTGAACAGTCAAATCTTGCCCAAATGCCGTCAGGGTAGGCTACTTTCTGATCATTGATAACCCCAAATCTCAGCAGCTTCAAATAATAAGTGTTGGTTTCCCATTTTTGTTGCAATTGAATATTGGCTGAGAGAATGGAGAAGGCTGCTCAGTGCCAGCTTCAGGATTGAGAACATTCTATCCTGCGGCTCCGTGTTCTCCACTAGCTGCCTGGGGAAGGCAAAACAGGGAGATGCCGCATAGAGGCGGTGCCACTCGCCACCATCACCCCACCCATTCCATTGACCCATCTGGTGACATGTCTCCACTGAGAAGTAACTAGAATTGGAAAATGGGGCTAGTGGTGTGCCTGAGAGGATGAAGGAACATGACCATTGGTGAGCTTTCTGGCCACCCTCTACCTTTGACACCTCTCTTTTCAATAGTGTGTGTTGCTAGGCTGGCATGGTTGACAACTGTGACATTTATTGTTGATTTGTCACCCAAGGAACACCCATACCTGTGGGTAAAGTCAACTATACTCTACTTTGTCTCCTTCACAAAATTGCTGGTAATTAATTTCTAAGGAGTAGCCTTGCCTTATAGTTTGCTGGAGTTATAAGTTAGATAGCATTATTTTTTTTTATTTTAATTTTTTGGTCAAAGGCTGAAGTATGCTCAGAGGAAAGGAAGTAAGACTTTCTAAACAAAAATATGTGCTTTGGGGATGAGATGCCTGTCTACAGGTTATTTTGAGAGTCGAGTGAAGTAACACAGGTGAAATAAGATAAGGTGCATTGTAGGTGCTCAGTAAACTTTATATATATTTTTGATAATGCCATAGGAACTTTCACAGACGGGTGCCTAAGGAAAACACATCAGCAAGCCCACCTAACTGGAATTGAAAATCATACACATTCTTATGTTTCATGAGTGGCAGAAGCTGAAAGAGATGTTCTGAGTTACAGGATGCTGATACCAGCCTAACAATTGACAATTGCCTGGCACGTGCTTTCCTGACTCTGCTGTAGGGTTTACTGGGGCCGTGTGTGCCGAGATGAGAAGACACCATCCCAGCCCACTCCGGGCTCCCAGTTTTGTGAGGGCAGATGCTTCTGTGGGACTTTCCCGAGGCTGCTGAAGTGGCCCATGACAACAGTGATGCCTGGACAGCTCTCCCCATGCGCCATCCAGCTGTCTCTGCGTGATGCTAATTTTTTCATTCACTCAGTATCGGTGGAGACATCATTCTGAGCACAGGAGTGCCTCTGGAATTTTCTGGTTTGTTTTTGAATTTTAAGTCTCTTCCTCTGTGGACAAAAGCAGGCTAGAGATACTAATAATGAGACCTCCCAGGGCTGGTGAGAGGTCGAACGTGCCACGGTGGGTAGAAGTCCTTCTGTAAATAGCAGAGCAGCCTACGTCAGCTGTGACTGTCAGTGTTGTAGAATGAGTCATTCTGAGATGTGATTTTTTATTAATGTCATCTTCAGTCAAAACAAACAAATAAATAAGAAACGTTTTCCTACAGTCAAGTGGGCGGCGGCACTGGGTGACAAACACCCCTGCTGTTAAGAGGTTAAGACACTTGCCAGTTTTTTTCCAGTACTTTCTAGAACTTTCTAATTTCTGGATGTTTTTGCTGCTTTGGGGCTTAAAAAATTGATGTCCCTGTTGATGCTGACCACACATACTGCCTGATGGATGGCTTTAATTATTAATGAATTGTTTGTGTCCTCTGATTAGACCCCGAACTGTTTGTTTTTAAGCTCTGCGATTGTTTTAGTTAAAAAATCAAGGGAAGGGAATATTTGGAAATGAAGGACAGAGGTACGACTATTATAAGGCTCTATCTCAGAAAAACACATGAAACAAAAAAGAGAGAAGTACAAAAATAGTTAAGAACAAAGCTTACTGAATTCCAAACACCTAAGGCAAGTTTGTCTTTAATTTTTGAACCCTCCAATTAATGTGTTTCTACTCTCCACCTTGAGTGTTTTCCCAGCAGAGCAGGATTCCGAATCGAAGGAGGCGCTAATCCAGCGCGTATTTTGCGGAGTGCAGCGCATTGTTTAAAGAGTAAATAGGATGGTGGTGCATACGTCAGGGTGCCAGATTTCTTCTCCATTCAAGAGGGAAAGAAAGTGTTCCTTCCCCATTTGCCCTTAAATTTTTGGTTGAGTGATATTTGCTTCCATTCAAGATACCTTGTAGACAACAAAGGCCGAGGCCGATTGTTCCACAGGCTTCTTAGCATCAGTACATTCTGCTAATACCAACCGTTATTCGGCTATCCCTTAGAAACATGACGCCCTGTCTCCCGAGCACGGCCCCTCATCCAGATGGTCAGCTCCTAAGGCCGGAAGCAGATACCCCGCACCAGCTGCCCTTGACTTCTCCTCGTGGGGAGAGCCACTGCTGACCTCGAGGGGGAAGGCAGGCTGCAGAGGGTCAGACTAGCTCACAAGCCGCACATGCCTCATGGGTGCATTCTTGGTGCTTATTTCCTCTGACATATTTGTGCTTTCCTAACCCTCATTAACAGCAATGCTCCTGAGCTCCGAAAGAGAAAAAAGTAAGACTGGTTCTCAGAGGTCAGCCTTCACCAGAGCGGCTCCCTTGCAGAAAGAAATCAGAAAGAAAGAAAAAGAGAGAAAGAAAGAGAGAAAGAAAGAAAGAAAGAAAGAAAGAAGAAAGAGAGAGAAAGAAAGAAAGAAAGAAAGAGGAAGGAAGAAAGAAAGAAGAAAGAGAAAGAAAGAAAGAAAGAAAGAAAGAAAGAAAGAAAGAAGAGAGAGGAAGAAAGAAAGAAAGAAGAGAAAGAAAGAAAGAAAGAAAGAAGAAAGAGAGAGGAAGAGAGAAAGAAAGAAGAAAGAGAGAGGAAGAAAGAAAGAAAGAAAGAAAGAAAGAAAGAAAGAAGAAAGAGAAAGAAAGAAAGAAAGAGAGAGAGAGAAAGAAAAGAAAGAAAGAAAAAGAAAGGGAAAGAAGAAAAGGAAAGAAAGAGAAGCAGAAACCGTCAACTCCGAGTACTCAGTCGCTCACCTATCCTCCCACCCACCCTCCCACGGAAAGATCTGGGGCCTGGATCCTGAGAGTGGCAGCCCCCGAAGCCCATCCCACCCCTGCCCGAGTGACAGCAGCACTCTTCAGGGCAAGCTGGCAGATCTGGGCAGGGGGTGGGGAGAGGAAGCTGCCAGCCTTCTTTGCAATTCAGATGGTAATGTTCTCCTGGGCTTGTTTACCATCTGCTGGGCACTCAGACATTTCTCTATTTGGTCATTAATTAATGTCCTAACTACCAAGCCACACCAAACGTGCAGAACTGGAATTTCCGAGGCACTTGTTCACAAAGTCAATGCAACTGCATTTCTCGCAAAAAGCTAAGACTTTACTATTTGAGAACGGCCTGTTCTGCTGCAGGTTTGATTTTGTTAAGACACATTTTTACGTCATAAACTCATTTCATTTAATTGCTCAGAGGTTAGTCAAAGGAATAACATCCGAATGTTTACTTTATTTTCAGTGTTTTCCCTAAAAAGTGACACTGGATCTGGAGGCGCACAAAGGTCTCTCTATTCCTTTAACGACCTGGTGATTATAGTTGAGGCTTAGGGCATAAGGACACACGCCCTTAGATGTTTCTCCTCCCTTTCCAAGTCAGAGACTGAATCGCCATCTTGGTCCCATCCCCTCAAAAGTTGGTTGGTCAAGACTTGCAGGTGCTCTGCTTAAACTCACCATGTAATGAGTCTCAAAGCATCTCTGTATTTCAGTTTCTCTCTCTGAAGTGGAATTGGAGGTAAGTGGTTTCTGAGGACCCTGCCTGCCAAAGGTCATCAGGAGTACCAGTGAGACTATGATGCTGGGAAGGGGTGGGGAGTGTTAGCAGGAAGTGGGATGAAATGAGGTTATGAGGGTGGAGCCCTCGTGGATGCGATTACTGCCCTATTAAGAGTCAGGAGAGAGTTGGCTTCCTCTCTCTTTCTCTCGTCCATGTGAGGACACAGCCAGAAGACAGTGGTCTGCAAGCCAGGAAAAGGCTCTCACCAGACGCTGACCATGCCGTACCCTGGTCTTGGACTTCCAGGCTCTAGAACTGTGAGGAGTTCTACTCTCTCCAGCCCCCCGTCTGCGGTACTTTGTTATGGGAACCTGGACAGACTAAGACAGCGTGAGATCAAAGACGTCCGCGAGGCTGGGCTTGCGCTGGCCAGAGAAGGGGCAGGAGGCTGCAGATGCCCGCAGGACCCCTCGGGTCTCTTGGTGGGATTGACTAGCCTGCCAATGAGCAGAGTCAAATAATCAGCCCATAATATGATTACGGAATGAGCCGGTAGCTTCCCAGTCCATTTGCGTGCTATCCCAGGAAACCAGGAATCTTTTGGCAAGTGGGACTAGAAGTACCCAGGCATTCCTGCTTCCTGAAGCTTAAAGCACCTGGCTCTTGTGTAGGCCATTTGCGTAGGGCGCTGGCCCGAAATGAAGCAACTACCTCGAAGAGCGTTTGCTGTCATTCCAGTGGGAACATTTTCCTGACTCCATTTCTTTGATTTGGAAAAGGTGGACAATCCAGTTAATTCTGGATTCAGTGTTTTTACATTCCACAGAGGAAAAGGCTTTCTTATCCTAGTGGACAGCCGTCAAATCAGAAAGGCCAGCCAGCTAGGAGTTTGGGTGAGAAAGTGTGGAGTGACTTTTCTAGATCCCTACCATCCTGGGACTGGATGACCTGATGTCCTATTGTCGTGGGACTATTGCTGTGTCCTCCTGGTCCTCCGAGCTCTGTGCTTTCAGAGGTGCCTCCAGGGAGGGCCTAGACTGCCATTGTCCTTGATGTCACAGTGAGCATGGGCAGAGATGCCGTGGGACCCCACAAGTGGGTGTCCTCACCAGGTTGGGGGCGGGCAGCAGGAGTTCCAAAGCAGAGACCCGTTTGTGACCGGGCCCTCTTCCCATGGGGAAGGCTGGTTTCTGAGGGGCCTCCTCAGATGGCAGCTACAGGATGTGAGGCTAAGTGGCCTGACAGGTGGAGAGGATGCAGGCAGACCCGGCTTCTGGAGCAGCAGTGAGCCCGACTCCTGGCGGGTTCAGTCCCAGGTGGAGATGGCAGGGTGATGTTGAGCCCAGGGCTGGGGCCGATGGGGCTTGACTTTAGCAGGCAGGGAAGCCACCAGATAAAATGTCAGTTTCCTTTTCCATTCTTCCCCTTATGACTTTTCATCACGTCATGCACCATTCTGTCAATCCATCACCATAAACCACGGGCCAAGTCACTCCTTTGGGAGAGCATCCCCAGGGGAGCCCAGCTGCGTCCCCATAACCCTCGCCCCGGCCGCAGCTACTATTGGGGCGAGCCCCCCACATCTTTCATGAGGGCTCAGCAAGAGGGGAACAGCCCAGGCCCCCACGCGTGGCGTCCTTGTACGCAGCCCGGGGAATGCTTTAGGGTTCCCACTACCTGTTGAGACAGAAGACGGGAGTGACATGCCGAGGTACAGAACAACAATCCCCCTAAACTGTTCTGAGCAGGAACACCTGTATTCACCCTTTTGGGAAATTCTGTGCTCTAGGCAGCGCTTTCTACAGGGTGTCACCCTCCGTGTGTGTGTGTACCCTACCCCCCAACTGCCTCCAAGCTGGCAGTCAGGCAGACACATGAACTACTCTATTGTCACTGACTCCGCTAATTAAACCCGACACACACGTGCAAACAACCACCCCACCCCCACCCCAAGCAAACGCTAAAAAGAAAACAATACCTTAAAATATTTCCTTCTGGACAGCCTTTGACCTCCGTGTCCGCAAACCTTGGGGAGAAGTACCTATCATTAATGGCTTAAATCTATCAAAACACCTTCTTGATTGATAAACATGCCAGGTTTATATTATGATTACTGCATACAATTTTCTGTCACTGTTAATTTATTTGAAAGTCTTAACCTGGTAGGGTATGACACCGGCAGTATTTTATAATGAGAACTGTGGAAATAAATCATCCCCTCCAAATCATACAAAGAAAGCTCTACCCAATCATTCAGTACGCAGGTGTCAGAATCCCAACAGACTCAACGCGCAGACAGACAGACAGGGGCACCCACTGGGATGCACATCCCTGGATCTGAGCCCTTTACAAGCTAAAAGAGTAATGTGGACTCCTGTCGGTTTTTCATCTGATGCTGTCCAAGTGCTTTGGGTGGCAGAGTGCAAAGCTCTCTCTTCGTTTGGGCAAAACCAAACCAAACATCTAAGGCACAGCGAGGCGCAGTCTCGGGTCTGCATTTGGTGTTGCCAGCACCTGAACTTGGAGCCCAAACCCCAGAAGAAACACTGGGAGGTCCTTCTGCTTCTCCCGGACAGAGGCAGAGGGGGACAGGCCGGCGGGCGGGCGGTCTGGAGAAGGATGCGCTCGCTGCTGGGCAGCGGTGGAACAGCCCCCCCACCAGGGAGATGCGGAGGTGGCTGGGTGCTGCAGGTCCCCGGCCCCCACCCCCTAGCCCCGTCCGGCCCGCGGGCACCCCTCAGCGGAGAAGGTGCAGGTGCGGGCCGCCCTGTCCGGGCGCGACACCGCCTCCAGTAGGCCCCTCTTCAGTAGTTGGGGGACATCCAGACAATATTGAAACCTTCCCAAATGAACTTTGCATAGAGACATTTTCATTCGCTGCCTCCCTCCTCATGCATATTAACGAATGGTATGCGCGGCCTCATTTAATTCACTGATTTTACATTCGGATCACTTTCTCTTTTACAGCTATTTTTACCGGGCTTCATTAATCTTTGTTGAATACAATGGCATACATCTTTAATGCGGCCGCTGTCAAGCCATATTTCAGCAAGAGCTGCAAACTGAATGACAGGGAGCAATATTAATAAATTTAACATAGACTATATCAATTTTTAACAGAACGAATGTGGAAAGCTAAATGTATTATTTTTCGTTTAAATCATAGGGTTTATCACCAGTTAAGTAGCAGCGATTTCGCAGAAACTTGTGACGCGCCATACAAATAGATTTACATCTCATTAATAAGTAAATTAGGCAAATGCCTTTCAAGTTCAGACAAGTACATAAGTGTAATCTCCATATTAAAGGAGTAGTCTTTGATAAACCACCGAGGAATTGTGGCGGCCAAGGATGTGCCATGTTGCCAGGCCTGGTGCCTGGTCTGCAGACACACCTTTAATTACGCTCCTTCATTACTAAAGAGATAAGTGTCTCTCCAGTTAAGATTCTGTAAATGAACAGCATGCCGGCACCTCCCAAATCATTTCTGCAGGAACCATGAAAAGGTGGGAACAGTTATGAACAAAAACGAATTATCACCTGTTCTCTCTCTTTCCCTGCCCTGTAATAACGTGGATATATTGACACCGATTCACCTTAAATCTCTAAAAGAAATGATCCATTAAGGATGCTATTTTGCTTAAGGAAGTAAAGGGGAGGGAGCATAGGAAGAGGAGGGGAAAAGAAAAACAACAAACAACTCTGATTTTTTTTTAATTTCTCTTCATAAATCCCCACAGAGATAATTTGCTGTAAAATGTAAACCCAGTGAGAACTTGCCTGTCTGTGTTAAATAAAAAGTTACGGTTGGCAGGAGGCATGTTTTTGCAGTAGCTTTAGCGATTATAGGAAATTACATGCAAAGCCAGAGTTCTGATCCTAAGTTAATTTATAATTGGAAAAAACTTATTAATTAGCTATGTCGCTCTAATTAAGAATTAGAAGAGTGTGCGCTAGGACATCAGTCAGTAGCCAACTGACAGGAGTTTCTGAAAGCCCAGAAGAGACAGCTGCTCAGCCTTGCCCACCGTCTCCTGCCTCTTCCGGGAGCCTGGCACGCACAGATGCGCGCCTGTCCTGTGTCGCGGAGCTCCAGGAAAGGGCCAGAGCGTCCTGAAGCCTGGCCACCCGGCGGCCAAGGGTCTGGCCGGGCACGGCGCCCTGCCCAGCTTCCACGTGGCACCAGAAACTTCTAGGACACACACACACACACACACACACGCACACGCACACACACCCCTCTGAGCCCGTCCCATCATTTTTTTTTAACCCTGGGTCTATTTTTTTTCCAAACTGGCTTTTCCTCCTCTGCATTTTTAAAAGCACCTTTTTTATTGTTTTCTCTCTACCCAATGATACATACAAAAAAGGATTAAATATTTAAGCACTTGTAAAGGTCAGACATTTTCTAAAAATACACATTTAATTAAAACCAAAATTTTAGAATCTTTAATCCTGGGGCCTCTCCGTGTTGGCTGCTGCTTCTTCCCACGGATTTTCTATTTTCAACTGCAAACCCGGGACTGTAAAATGACTTTCTGTTCTGATCGGTTATTAAGACAGAAAATGAAATAAGAGCACAAACAACAGGATGAAAGCTACTGTCTAAGTTAATAGTTCTCTGCAAAAAAAAAAAAAATTAATTTTTTAACCCAACCTAAACCTTTCCCATCTGTAAGGGTCATTTTCCACGCGCAGGTTTGCTTTCAATTAGGGCAGAACAAAAGCTCAAGTGGGCAAAGGAGAGAATTCTGTTTTCTTATTTGAATACCAAAAAAGATGTCCCCCAGATAATGATGCTTAAAAAAAAAAAAAAAATCTCTGCATTAGCACATTTCTACCATTCTATTCCATTTGCAGGCAAAATACAAGATTCCTGATACACTTATCTTATGAGGTTAATGATCTTTTGTTGTCTGCTCTAAGCCTATTATTCATTTTAAATTAGAGGCAAAGTGGTGTGTTTAAAAGTAATTCAAATGGGAAGTAGTCTTTCTTTACAATAAGGGGCTTTAATCCCTTTTCACAATCATTAGCCTGTACTTAGTTAAAAGAACTAGGTTGTGTAGGATAAGAAACCGCTTGCTAGATATTTTGGGTGTTGCCTCTAATGAAACTCTAGGGGCAAAGACAAAGGAGCCCCCTGCTTCTGGAATCCCTCCTATCACTCCTTTAACTCCGTGGGTTTTCAGCATAACTGGGAGGTTACCCGCGAGGCAACGTGTTCAGGATGTAGCCTGGGACCGATTTTGTAGAGTGTGCTACCCGTCTCAGCAAGGATCACCCAATTTTAGAAGGGGCTGGAATTCTAAAGTTAAGCCTGAAGATTGTTGAGTTTCTCCGGGGAAGATGAAGACTTAAGGCTTTTCTAGTTTTTATACCCAGGTGTAGAGGGTTCAGGAAAACGCGTTTAAGCAGGTGGTCACTTGTGGCAGCAAGTAGGATGAGAAATGCATGCTCTCTGGGAACTTGGCCCATGGTCTGTGGTTAGGAGGCCACCTGCCAAAGGCCAGCCTCTCCTGCTGCTCCTCCCCTGCCCATCACCTGGGACCTCTCCTCTGACACCTCTCCTCTGGCACTTCCCGGCCTGGGTCCGCTAGGGGAACTTGCAACCTCACTGTAAAGTGCGGCTCAGCATGTTAATTCCCAGCGGCACGTGCCTCTGACACCTGCCAGTCACACTGCTGGGGAGAGCTTGGTTTCTGCATCCTCAGGGTCTAGCCTGAGGCAGGACACCCAGTAGGTGTTTTATGTATTAGTGAATGAATGAAGGGAGAGCAGAGGCAATGGAACAGCTGACACAGAATTTGAACTACATCTCTATGCCTACCCAGGCCCTCAAAATCACCTGCTTCCTCTCCATCCTGCCTTCTCTGGAGGAGGGAGAGTGTCCTGCTCCCCTTAACTGCTGGCTGTTTGGGCAGAGCCTCCAGTGAACACTGGGGGAGCTCAACTCCTTTTGGGTAGAAGGGGGTCTTTTAGCTCAGATGGTTCTGAGGAAGGAGCTGACTCTTCAGGGTTCTTATGACCTCATCCGCAAGCAGAGGACCCTTCCTGGGGGGAGGGGCTTCGCCACCCACAGCCTGCCAGGGCTCCCCACTAGAGCCCATCCATTTGCCGTCAGGACTATTTCCTTACATTGGGTAAGGTGTGCTAACCCAATGCAACAAGTTCAGAAAAGGAAAAAAACAAAACAAAATGTGTAACTATTAGGAGAAGGTGAGCATATTTTTCATTATTTGCCAAAAACAAAACAACAACAACAACAAAAAAAACCCAAAACGCTAGTTTACATGGAAAATTTAAGAATTTAAAAGAAGTACTATAAATATTAATATTAGATACTATACATATTAGATAATTATATGTGAATTATAAATATGTAAATTAGATACTATATAAATTAGATAGTATATAAATTAGTTAATATTACATAATATATATATTAGAAATAATAAGATTTCAATGACATACATAATTTTTAAGTAAATAAAGATCAATTGCCTTCTTATATGCCAGTGATGATCATTATGATTGTAATGGGTGATTATAAAATGGGTATAAGATTCCACTGACAACAGCAAACCCACTCTATAAACTACCTAGGAATAGTTCCCAAGAAAGAAAAGTATATGAGGAAAACTATAAAAATCTAATAAGAGACTTAAAATAAGACTTGAATCAGTGGAGATGCAAACCATGTTTCCAGAGAGACTCAATATTGTAAAGATGGCAGTTCTCTTCAGATTATTTTTGATGCGAAGCATCATCGCCATAACATTCCGAAGGGACTTTTTTTGTGGGGTAGGTTTTAGACATGGATAAAATGAGTTCTAAGTTTAATGTAAAAGATAAACATGCAAAGTAGTCGGAGTGTTTCTGAAAAACCCACATACGCAGCGAGGAAGAGCCGATTTCACCATACCGCAGACACAGCGTGGAATTAACACAGTATGGTAATGCTGCAGATACGAAGAGCTCAGAGAAGCAGAAGAAAGAATAAAAATATTACCCAAGTACATGGCACTTCAGTATGTGCTTTCAGATGGCATTTTAAATCTATATGAAAAATAAATTGTTTTGTAAACGCTGATGGGGCCTCTAGGAAGGCATTTGCAGGGTGGGGATAGGGTGCCGCACACTGAGGGGGTTTTCAGCAAGAGGAGAGGCTCCCTTTTACAGAATCGTCGTTATATTGTTTTGAAAGATTCTCACATTTGTATTACGACCGCTAGTTCCAAGGACGGCGCTTGTGTATTTGCGTTTGAGAATTTTCAAGCAGATGGCAGTAAAGGGTCTTGGTTGAAACACAAGCAATTGTATTATGACAATTTTCCGGGCTATGAAAGTCGAGCGCCCAGCTCTGACGTTGTAGATATCTATCATTCCGCTTAAGACTTAGGGAGTAAGATCAGGCTCAATTATTGAACAATCTAGAAACATCGAGCGTGACCAGAGCCTCTACCCAACCAGAGTCCTGTCTCTGACGTACCCACCCATCCACGGGTATCTTTTCAAAAAGTAAATAAAATAAACAAATGGAATAAACTTATGGTAAACAGCGACAACAAACCTGTTATCCTCAGTGTCCTGGCTAAGAATTTGAGCATGTCATGCTGTAGTTTATATCCTTTGTTGGTTATTGAATTTATCAGAGTAAACTGCTGAGTTTCCAATTTAAACTATAAGTATCTCAGTATGTCATGAATCGCTGTATAATTACTAATATTTATTTTCTATTAATAATTCATTTTGTAAAAAATTAATTTGTGCTGATGATTATTATTAAGAAATAACAGCATATTAACTTATTTTTTCCTTTATATTATTTGCACAAGGGCACCCTATTGACTAGAAGCATCCTATTCCTCATAATATACACCAAAATTAAGTTCAGGCACATTGTAGCTTTAACATAAAAAAATAGAGCCCCACAGGAAGTAGAGGATATAAATATATGACCTTGACAAGGAAGCATCTTCTAACCTTAATTCAAAGGGTAAAATAATTAAAAAAAAAAGATGGACAAACGTAATGAGGAAAAAGAGCATATTTTTATACATACTTTTTAAAACTATAATATTTAAGTAACGAGCAAAAATTAAAGCAAAAACACAAAAAAACCCAAAAAACAAAAGCAGAAATGTATCAAGAAAAGGCAGACCCTGGACAGGCTGGGAAATCTGCATCCCGGACAGTGCCGAGCCGGGACAGCAGCCTCACCGCATGAAAGCTGCCTGCAGGTCAGTTCAAAAAGCCTAGCACTTGGGTGCAAAATGGTCAAAGAAATGGGAATGGAATTAAGCAAATGGCAAGATGATGACAGTCACTTGTCATCAGAAAATGAAAATTAACCTGAGATACCATTTTGGTTATTAGGATGAAAGAAATAATCAAAATATGCAAAACTCAGAAGCAGCAAAAAAAATCCAAATAAAATGCAATGTTGAGTATAGGAGGACATGGGTCTTGTCAACCGTCAGGAAGAAAGAAACTCGTGCAAGTCCTATGAAGGAAATCATCACAAAGTGGTATAAACTTCAGTATTGTTAATATTCTTTACTGTGGCGGTGACCAACATAAGGACGTTAATGGAAGATAAAAGCAGTGTTTTTCTGAGTTGTTTATAAAAGAAAAACTATTTTAAATAACTGAGACTTCATATAGTGGAGAACTGGCTAGGGAAATTATAAAATATCTATAAAGAAATATACGATGCAGTTATTAAAATGAGGATGCAGATTCTTAGTTAATAGTATACAACCTCATCTTGCTTTATTGCGTATTTTCATACACATGCAAACGTATGAACACTGCAATCGCACACACCAATAATTAGCAATGGGTTTCTGCAAACTCTGAATGACTTAATCATGAGCGTGCCTTTCTTTTATAATCAGGATAAGCGTGAAGCTATCTTCGAAGAAAATATTTTTGTTCAGATTAAAATAACATCATTCTGAGCGACGGAGAATTAGTGGTGCTCGGCTGTTGGAGGTTCCGGCGACACACTGGAACACAGACGCGAGGGTGTCTCCGTGCGTTTACGAAGCAGGTGTGTGTGTGTTGCAGTCAGCATCACGTGTAGCAGTCATGTAAGGCACAGTGACTGTGGACGGGGGGACGGATGCTCAATCCAAGGGGGAGGTACGGGGCGGGCCCCGGCTCATGGTGAGTATGTGGGAGCCTTCCTGGGTGCATTCCTCCGGGTCTGCCCTTGCTGCATCTGCGTATGGAGACTGAAAATTCAGAAACCCCCTTCTTCCCACCCCCTCACCACCACCATCAATGTGCTGACACTCCCTTTGCTGTGTTTCTGGCTGGCTTGTGAGCAGACAAGGGACAAAGCTGTCGAGAAATGGGAACTTGGAGACTGATGACAAGAAGGGAGTTAGTCTTCCCAGGCAAGTTTCAGGTCTGCTTGGCTGAGCTTGTTTTAAATGCAGGGCCTTGGACCCCACCTCAGTGTGCTGAATCTGGCTCTATGGGGAGGCTGGGCCATCTCCCGACTCTTGAAAATTCCCAAGTGGTGCATGTCCAGGGGTGAGCAGACAAGGCAGTAGCTGCTGTTGGATCCACAGGACGACAGCCTTATCACTAAAAGCATATCATGAGGGGTCCAACATGCAGGATAGATTGGAGCAGATCCCAGGCCCTCGGGCTCCCCTTGAACTCGCACCACCTTGAACCCTACACACGGGAGCTCATGTTTTGTAGGCATTCAAACCCATGCACATCTGGAAGCCAGCCAAGGGCCAGTTGGCATAGACCCCCTGGAAAGCTGAGAAACCCGAAAAGAGATATATAGATATACATGATTTTCTTTCTGCATCTTTTTATGATTTCACTGGCTGTGGTGATAACTTTTGTTTTTCAATATTTATTTATTTGTTTGTTTATTTATTTATTTTAGAGAGCGAGAACGCGCAAATGGGAGGGGCAGAGGCAAAGGGAGAGAGAGGCTCTCAAGCAGGATCCATGCTCATGCGGAGCCTGACTCAGGGCTCGATCCCACGACCCTAAGATCGTGACCCTAGCGGGAATCAAGAGTCCGATGCTCAACCGACTGAGACATGCATGTGCCCGTGATCACTTTATTTTTCTAATTTTGGAAGAAAAATTTAATGCAGGACATATAAACTAACTACAATGGGTATTTCAGACTGTGATAACACAGAAATGCTTACAGTCTCTGTGGTGAAACAAGCTGAATTCAAATGTGTTTCTCTAGCTGGGGTGTGACCGCTTAGACAAAGGCCGTATGACTTGGGGCACGTACGGCATAGACAGAATATCAAGTACATCAAGGATTGGATCAACAGTACGTAGATAGAATATGAGGTGTGTCAGATGTATTTATTAAATTTACGAATGGGTGAATAAACAACCAAATTGAGTGTCCAGCAGGGAAGTGTGGAAAATAATTTTGAGAAGGAAACAGAACATGAGTGATTTTAAAATTTTCACTACTTTTCTCCATTTTCCAAATTTACTTTAACAAGTCCATATTAATTATTAAAAAATATTAAGTAAAATCTGATTTGATTTGATTTGATTTTTTAAAGATTTTATTTATTTATTTGACAGAGATAGAGACAGCCAGTGAGAGAGGGAACACAAGCAGGGGGAGTGGGAGAGGAAGAAGCAGGGGGAGTGGGAGAGGAAGAAGCAGGCTCATAGCGGAGGAGCCTGATGTGGGGCTCGATCCCATAACGTCGGGACCACGCCCTGAGCCGAAGGCAGACGCCTAACCGCTGTGCCACACAGGCGCCCCTAAAATCTGATTTTAAATCAAACTTCCAACTGGAGGTCCAAAGGGCAGGAGGAAAGAGCCAAACCACGGGGAGAAGACCAGATCCAGAACACAGGGCTTTCTGCAAGATGGTGATCTGGTTTCTTCCAAAAGACACTGTCATGGGGGGAAAGGAAAGCCGGGAGGGGACTTGTGGACTAAAAAGGAGTAAACTGATAGCAACAACCAAAGCCTAATATGGGTCCAAATTGTGTCCTAGAATATAGGATATGTACGAGATATGGATCTCGAATATATTCTTGGGATAATTAGAAAAATCAGGCTTCAGTCTGGATATCAGACAATATTATGTATGTGTGTATACATTTTTCAGTGTAACAGTGGCTGTACAGAAGAATATACCTTCTTCGTAGGAGATATAGGCAGGTGTCTATAATTTAAGTATCATGAGGCTTCCAGCCTTCAAACAGTTGAAAAGTTTCAGATACAGGAAAAAAATGTGTGTTTGAAAACATACAGAGGGAGACAGCAAATACAGCAAAATGTGAGCAGTTGTTAGAACTAAATTGTAGATATATAAGTGTTTATTGCATGACTTTTATTTTCAGCATTTCTGTGTGCTTGGAAATTTTCATGATAGAAACTTGGGAGAAGATTTTAAAATAAGTATATGTACATATAAATGTGTGTGTTTGTACGCACATACACGTACACGCATCTATACAGACATACATATTCTCCTCAGCTCTCTAGGTTATAGCGAGAAGGATGGGCACAGAAGCTGGGACTGAGTCACACTTGGAAGCAGAGGGCTAAGGTCCTGCAGTCTGTCCCATTTCCATGGTACCTGCCTCCTGGTCTCCTCGGGGCTGGGAGCCCTGCCTGCATTCCAGAAGGTGCCTCCCTATTCAGTGCAGAGCTCACTGCTAGGTTTTGTCCTGACAAGGAGGAAAGAGAAGAGGCCAGAGCTTGATCTCTACTCAGGAACAATCTTCAGAAACCAGGAAGGCATCCATTGGCTCCCGGCATGTATGACCCCACTATCGGGAAGGGTCTCATGGTGATTTTTCCTTCAGGGGAAACTGTGTGTGTAGGTGTGTGTGTGTGTGTGTGTGTGTGTCTGTGTCTGTGTCTGTGTGTGTGTTGGGGTAGGGGTCCTGGGAGACAAGCAGGCCAGCCACTCAAAGGAGAAACTGGTGGACTGAAACTCCCTAAGACCCAAGGGAACTCCTGGGAAAGATGGTACCATGGAAATGTGGTCATCTTGGAGGGGGTAATAGTAGAGAGAGATGCCCCAGTGGGGGGTGTACATACTACATAGCAGTGCTCAATAATCAGAGAATAATCAATATAATTTAATTATAGGATATAATTGCATAGTCTTTTTTAAAGACATAATTCACATATCATAAAATTCACCCTTTTGCAGTGTGCAACTCAATGTTTTCTGGTACATTCGGAGGTTTATGCAACCATCACCAATATCTAATTCCAGAACATTTTATCATGCCCCCCAAAAAACTGTACCTACTACCAGCTACTCCCCATTTTCTCCTTCACCCAGCAACCACTAATCTTTCTTTCTGCATGGATTTGCCTCTTCCGGAAATTTCAAATGAATGAAATCACGCAACACGTGGTCTTTTGGGTCTTGCTTTTTTACCTTGAGTGATGTTGTTAGGGTTCAAGCATGTTGTAGTGTGTATCAGTACTTCGTTCCTTTGTCCAGATGAACAAATCACATTTTGCTTATCCATTTGGCAGTTAATGGACATTGTGTCCCTTCTACTTCTTTGGCTGTTAAAGGTAATACTGCTATGAACATTTGTGTAAACTGTGAGTTTGGATACAGGTTTTCAATTCTCTTAGTTACATACCCCAGGGTGGAACTTCTGAGTCATCTGAGGACTTCTAGACTTTTCCGAAGTAGCCACACCATTGACATTCCTACCAGCAATGAGTTTCTGGACATTCTCAACAGCACGGTTACTTCTGTCTTATAGCTCTTCTAGTGGGTGTGAAGTTTTGATTTGCATATGCCTTTTTTTTATAATTTTTTTATTATATTATGTTAGTTATCATACAGTACATCTCTAGGTTTTGATGTCAAGTTCCATGATTCATTAGTTGCGTATAACACCCAGTGCACCATGCAATACGTGCCCTCCTTACTACCCATCACCAGCCTATCCCATTCCCCACCCCCCTCTCCTCTGAAGCCCTCAGTTTGTTTCCCAGAGTCCATAGTCTCTCATGCTTCATTCCCCCTTCTGTTTACCCCCCCCCCCCTTTCTCCTTCCCTTTTTCTTCTCCTACCAATTCCTAACTAATGCTGTTGGACATCTTTTTTATGTGCTTATTGGCCATTCTCTAATATATGTATATATTAGAGAAAAGTCTATTAAAATCTTCTGCATATTTTTAGCTCTGCTATTTGTATTTTGACTGTTGACTTTTGAAAATCTTTATATGTTCTGGATACTACACATTTATAATGATTTGATTTGATTTTTTTTTCACATTCTGTGGGTTGTCTTTTCACTTTTTCAGTAGTTTTCTTCAAAGCGTAAAAGTTGTTTATTTTGATGAAGTAAAATTTATGTCGGGTTTTCTTGTGGTTATTTATATCCTAGGTATCATATTTAAAAAACCATTGCCTAATCAAAGGAAATGAAGACTCACACCTATATTTCCATCTAAGAATTTTATAGCTTTAGCTCTTACATGCAAATCTTTGGTCCATTTGAGTTAATTTTTGTATATGGTGTGAGGTAGGGTCAAACTTCTTTCTTGCATGCAGAAATCCATTTGGAGCACCATTTGCTGGAAAGACTATTTTTCTCCGTTGAAATATCTTGGCGTTCTTGTTGAAAATCAATTGACTATAAATATTTGGTTTTATTGCTAGACACTCAATTCTATTCCACTGATCTACATATGTATTCTTTTTTAAAAATTTTATTTATTTATTTGATAGGGAGAGAGAGAGAAAGAGAGCAGGGGGGAGGGGGAGAGGGAGAAGCAGGCTCCCCACTGAGTAGGGATCCCAAAGGCCCGGCTTGATCTCAGGACCCTGGGATCATGACTTGAGCCAAAGGCAGACACTTAACTGACTGAGCCACCAAGGCATCCCAATATGCCTATTCTTAAACCGGTACCACATTGTCTTGATTAATGGAGCTATATATTAAATATTTAAACTGGCAAGTGTGAGTCCTCCAACTTAGTTCCTTTTTTTCAAGATTGTTTTGGCTATTCAGGGTCCCTTGCATTTCCATATGAATTTAGGATCAGCTTGTCAATTGCTGCAAAAAATGTTCCGCAGGGATTTTGATAAGGGTTGCATTGCTTCTATGGATCAGCTTGGGGGATATTGATGTTTTAACAATATTAAGCCTTCCAATCAGTCAACATGGACTATCTTTCCCTTTATTTGGGTCTCCTTTAATGTCTTTCAATGATTGTTTTGGAGTTTCCTCTGTATAAGTCTTCCATTTTTAAATTTATTCCTAAGTGTTTTATTTATTTTTGATAATATTATAAATGGAATTGCTTTCTTGATTTTGTTTTCTTGTTGTTTGCCACAAGTGTATAGATACAATCGAAATTTGTCTATCGACCTTGCGCTCTGCAACTTTGCTGAACTCATTTATCACTTCTATTACTTTTCCATGGGTTCACTAAGACTTTTCCTAAATACAATCGTGTCATCTGAAAACGGAGATAAGTTTACATCTTCCTTTCCAATCTCGATGTCTTGTATTTCTTTTTCTTGCCTAATTGCCCTCACTAGGACCTCCAGCAAAACCGACAAAGAGTTGGGAGAGTGGATAGCTTTGCTCTGTTCTAGACATGAGGGAGAAACTTTCAGTCTTTCCCCATTAGGCCTGATGTCAGCTATAGGCGCCTCCTAGGTGGCCTTTATCATGCTGATAATCTTCCCATCTTGTCCTAATTTGCCAAGCTTTTTTTTTTTTTTAAATAAAATGTCACATGCAGCCTTTTGAAAAACACATGTTGGTGGAAATTTTTAATTCAGGAAAAGGTGTCTAATACAATGTTGAGTACATAACTCAAAATTTTAAAAAATGCTATCTACTAAACATCAATTATGAATGGAGAAAAGCATCGAAAGGAATACAATGGGATTAATAGTGTGCTTTCTAGATAGTAAGATTATGGGCGCTTATTTTCTTCTTGATAATGTCCTATATTTCCAATAAGCTAATATATTACTTTTATTATCTGGAAGGAGGGAATCACTGAAAAATAAAAATAATTAGTCTGGGAGAGAGAGAGAGAGCACAAGGGTGAGAGCACCAGTGATGAAGAGATCATGAGTCCAGTGTGGGAGCTCAGGGCAGCCCTGCTGGGAGGCTGCATTCTAACCAGCTGCACCAAGGTCCTATGTCTTGGTTTCTGGGTGAGAAAATGAGAAAGCTCTGGAACAGCGGGAGCCCTCAGGGCTGACATACTGAAGGAAGAGTGTCGAAGGGTGTGAATCCTGAGTCAGAGCTTAGAGGCAAGGTCTGCTGGCAGGTAGCCACCAGAAGATTCCTTCGGGGGCCAGAATGGGAGCCAGCCTGGGAAGTCCTGTGTGGTCACAGGAGTGTGAGCCATACCTGAAGACAAGGGAGCCATTGGCCTTTGTTGCTGTGGATATCCCTGGAAGTTGAGCCTGGAGAACCATGAGTCCCTCAACTTGAGAGAGCTGATAGGGTTTTGAGTCAGGTTGAAACTCAATCCTGCCCATGCCTGAAGACAAAATAAGGGTTGAAAACAAAGGCAGGAAGTGCCCTATGCAGGTGCCTTGGTGGTAAAAGGTGAGGATGCGAGTTCCTTGAAGGAAGTGTGTCTTTTAAGTGATACATTCTCAAATTTCCACCGCCAAGCAAATGCTCCGTACGTTTTGTTGGGGTAAATTGTTGGTGAGCTTAAGGCCACGGTGGCTGTAGCCTCCACTTCCCCCACCTAGACATTTCAACTGATATTTATAAGGGCTGTCTGGAATTCTTCTCCCACTCTGATGATTTTAACCTGGATTCCTTGCAGTAGAGAGAACCAATGAGGGAGGACAGAGGCCATGCCTTCAACACCCCCATTTCTTAAGGGCTCGATTCCCTGATGCAATCTGTGCTGCAGACCTGAAACACAGCAACTGTTTTTTGAGGTCATAATTCATGAAAGCTCTTCCCAAGATGTGGGTTCCATCCTGCGGAACGCGGCTCAGAGACTGGACATAGAAAGCCCCTCATCCTAGCTACCTGAACGTGGTTTGAACCAATCTACAAAGTTCTATAAATGCTCTCTGACTTGTACCCCAAATCTTCGTCAAAGTCCTTCAGAAGAGATATTCGTACTGCTAACTCATTTCTTTTCTTTAAAATAGGGCCAACAAAATCTTTGTAAAGGACCGGCAAGTAAATATTTTAGGTACTGGGGAATCTCTGTTGCCACAACTCAACACGGCCATCGTAACAGGAAAGCCACCACAGACAATACATAAACGGACATGGTATTCCGGTAAACCTGGATTTATGTGCACTGAAATGTCAATTTTGTAGGATTTTCACAGAACACAAAATATTCTTCCTTTCTGGCTTTTTATTTTTAACCATTTATAAAATGTAAAGCCCACTCTTTACAAAACGAGGTGGCGGGGCCAGATCTGGCCCACGGGCCATAACCTTGTCAACCCCTGACTTCAAAGAGGAACCTGAGAGACCCCAACCAAGAGCCACAGTATAAGCTCACTCGTCTGAGAGATTTTCTCTTCTCCAAGTGGCCCAGTCGCTGGGCTCTTGTTGCAGGAATTAAACAAGTGAGTTTCCCCAAACCCAACCCATTGTCTCCACATCCATCCATCCCTGCGTGATACCAGGGTGTTTGGGATTTTGTCCCCCAGCGACACTTTCCCTTCCTACGTTCCCGGGTCCCCCTCGGCTCCTCCAGACACACACAGGTCGCCAGGCGGTGGCAGGAGAAACACACTCACACCTGTGACGGCGGGGCGCGCGCGGAGAGCCCGAGCCCCGGAAAATGGCTTCCCTCTTTTAATTCCTGAGAAAGAGCAAACTTTCTCTGTGCTTCTTTTTAAAATGCAACAATGTAAAGGTCACAGAGGAGGAGATGAAACTCGGAGTTGTAATAAGGAAGGAGAAATAAAAAATAATGACAGAAATAAATTGTCACAAGAGGGGATACAGTTATGATTTATTGTGATATTCTACAAATTTGGAGGTGATTAAAAGCCACCTAAAATTCACATTAACAAGTCACATAAAAATGGAATTAAACTAGTGGGCATAATGTGGCAGGGTATAAAGAAAAATCATGACAGATATAAATTGACAGAAGAATGATACTATTCAAGTTTTACTCTGTCGGGCTGCCCTGACAGGAGCCGAGTATTTTAATTTCAGAGTTGTGGTTGAGTTTTTGGAGTTCATTAAAGGCCCACATTAAGAATCTCATAAAAGTGAGAAGAAATTAGTGACCATAATGTGGCAGAGGAAATAAAGAAACAATAATGACAGAAATAAATTGACAGAAGAATGATACACTTAATGTTTCGCTCTGACACCCTCTATTAATAGGCCTCTGCAAGCTGGGACAAATGTCATTCATATTTTAGCCAAAGCACACCACTAATTAGGCCAGCTCTCTGCACTGGAATTAGACTTGAGATCCCTCACCTTTAGAGTGGAATCATTTGAATTCTAAAGAAAAGAGCTGGTGACAGAAAAAAAAAAAACTTTCTACTCGGGCTTTTCTAATGAGATAAAATTCCCCCTTCTCCCCATTTCGCGGCTATAATTGCTGATTATGTTGTTACATAGCGGCGGCTCCCGGCTCTCTCCTTCCATCATTACGATCTAGTCTGGCAGATCCGGAGGCTTCAAACGCGGACTGGAGTGGTTTGAGTCTAATTTAGCGCTCATTTAGGCCGCAGGTACCACACAAGGTAAACACTGTATTGTTATAATTAATTACCCCTTAGGCCTCGCCAGGCCATCTCTGTTTCAGCTGACCCTTATAATAATAAGGCTTCCGGGCATATTGTATTTCTTTTGACAGATTAATTAGAAATTCAGCCGTGGAGGTACAAAGCAACGCGGTCATGAATATTTAAATGGCCTGACACAAAAAATCATGAAAGGCTGCTGAACTACTTGACGGACAGGGGATATTAGGCAAGTGACTGTAATCAATAATCTCTTGATCTCTTACATATTAATACACTGCCTGCTGTTATTAAGCTCCGTAATAAGGCAGGGGAGAGAAAGTTAGTGTAGCTCTGCTGTAGGCCTCGGCGAGGCCCCCAGTGGGTACGCTAACTGACTGAGAAAATGCACAGCGGAGCGGGGCCTCAGCCTCTTCAATCTAATCCAATCTTAAGGAATGGCAGCTCTGAGTAGCGCCGACTGGATAATTATTGGCGCTGACAAGGTGAGGGCGTCTGCAGGCAAATGAGCTCGGAAGCCCGCGCGGTCCCCAGACCACCCAGCGCAGGGCACGCGGAGCACCCGCCCGCGCGTGCCGATCGCCGTGTCGGGGCGCCCGCCGCGGGTCTGCGGGGACCCCCGCCCTGCCGAGGCCCGGGCGGGGGGCGGCGGCCGTGCGGGGCCGGGGCGCGCCGGGGCTGCTGTCGGGGCCGCGCCGACACCGAGGCACGCGACGCGCTCCGGCTCCCTTTGCTGTCGCTTCTGCCGCCGAGGCCGCGCAGTGAATTAAGTAGCCGAGGCGGCTCCGTGTCATCTAAATTCATGACGGAGGCGAGCCCCGCCCCCAGCCCGCTCCTCCGCTCGGCAGCCCCGCCGGCCCACGTGCGCCCCGCGCCGGCGCCACGCGTCCCCAGCCCCGCGGCTAATGAGCCCGCGGACCCGGGCGACCCAGCCACCGAAAGGTTCCTGCAAAGGACCGGGGGCCGCAGGAGCCAAGGTCATCGGAAGCGACCTGCCCAGATCTGGAGACGGGGGCTCATCGGCGAGGCTGCCCCGTGTGTGTCTCAGCGATGGGCCACGCGGGCTCTTTTCATCTCTGCTTTGCAGACATGGAGCTCTTGCTCCACCTGGAAGGGCAGCACCCACCCGCCTGCACCAGCCCGCGATGGCAGACTTGATGAGGAGCTCGATTCCTAGGCTTCTTCCGGGGGAGACCTGGGGACGGCCGTGGTGGTGGGAGCTGGCGAAGGGGGACTGGACCAGGATGAGAGCTTGGGAGACTTGGTAGCTGTCCCCCCGTTGGGGGGAGAGGGGGAGAGCTGGAGGAAGGGGACGCTAGTGGCCCGTGCCACCACAGTTTGGGAGGCCAGGTTCTGAGTTGAGGAAGTGGCCTAGAAATAGGTTTCAAAGGATAGGGGCGTCTCATACTCCTGTTGTTTCCTTCCTGGTGATGTGGGTCTTTCCAGAAAGCCCGACTCTCCTGAGAGCAAGTTTTGTTTGCATGATTTTTTAGTTTCGTTTAATTTTTTTTTTTAGTGGAAATTAAAGAAAATTAAAAAAAAATGTTCACGCCTGCGTCAACGTGGTGCAGAACATAAAGGGGAACAAAACCAACCAGTGAGATTCAGCTGAAACGGGAATCCTGAGCCGTCCTGGGGCCATCAGGCCCGTGGACTTTGTGGACACCTGGCCGAGAGCCTTTGCCCAGCGCTAACCCCCACCCTGGGATGGCGCTGGCCCGGGTGACAGGAGTGTCCTTCGCTGACTGTGGCCTCCTGTATGTAGAGTCGTCTCCTCTTCTCCTGCCTCTGTCCTCTGGTGGCTCCCAGGCCAGGAGGGAACGGACGCTGGCAGGAAGGGCTCTGGACTCGGCGACCAGGGTCCCCCAGCACAGGCTGTCTAGGCCCTGGTCAGAGGTCCAATTCTAATCTCCCCGAAGACACAACACACAAAGAGGGACACGAGAACTGCCTGAGGCCCAGCGTGGCCAAGCGTGACCCCTCCACGCCGCACGGATTCCGCACAACTCTTGACCTCGACAGGCCTGCATCTGCCCTCCGCATTTGCCATCAAAGTGTGCTGTGGGCACAAAATGACACAACCCGTGTACAGGCGCCTTGTCATGTAAAACGCTGCTGCTCGTTCCCTTAACAGTTCTTCCAGCCGAGGACCCACATGCTTCGCGGAGGCATTCTCAGAGTTTCCATGTAGCCACTTCTCTGCTTGACCTCATCCGGGCTTAGCTGGCCTTGTGTTTGATCCCCACCCTGCCCCACTGAGCTTTCTGTGTCCTCGCCCTGTCTGAATCGTCCCCCGGGGGGACCGGAGTGCATCAAGGCCAGGGGTTCGGGGCAGGTATGGGTGCTGCTTGATGCTCCGGTGGGGCAAGTCCTGCCATCTTTACCTTCATCGAGGGACTTGCGAGAAGAGCCCAGCTCCGGGCTGGAGCTCAAAAAGGGAGTAGATAATTAAGAGTAAAGAAAAACAACCCAGGGGTAACTGCTAAATTAAATATTCAAGTACAAAACTTGTAAGTATTGTACGACAGCTAATGATTATAATGGTAATTATGGCAATGATGAGAGTGATGATGCCGACCCTAGCTGTTGGGTTTATGAAAACATCGCTAGAAGGTCTCGTTCTGCGAACTGGTTCCTGCACCTCTGTCTCTTAATTGCCAAATCATAACGAAGTGCAAGCCAAGAAGCAAATTCATTGCAAATTGTATAAAAGATTTGGGGCCAAAATGAAGCTGTTAAAAACCACATCTGTAAAAATGGTGTAATTATTATGGGTGGGTAAAAATCTGGCAAGAATTATTTTCTTAAATAAGGCGTAAAGGAGAACAGATGTGCTGTAACTGACACTTTTTTTTTTTTCAGTTTCACGATTTCTGAGAAAAGAAAAAATTGATCTGATTTATCAGATTATCCTATTTATTACAGTGCAGCTAGGGCTATAGAAAACCCTTTTGTCTCATTTTCTTCCTCTGGAAAAGGAAAGCAGTCCAAGGGAACCAGGTGACTTTGCTTTCTGGCAAAGCCAGCTCTGCCAGGGAAAGAGAAAGGCCGGCAGGATAGGGAGGGAAGGAGCCACAGTGGACTGGGAAGGTCTGCAGGAGATTCAGTGATGGGAAGGAGGTGACTATCAATGGAGTAGAAAACCTCACAGGCTAAGGAACACCAGCAGGGTCAGGTTGGGATGGGAGAAGTGGCCAAAGACAAAGACAGGCAGTTTAAGTCTGGAAAGAATTACGGTACAGTGAAGACAATTGAATTCCATATTACCTTGGTCGATGTCTGCAGTTTGGGGAGGTATTTGGGTTGGGTTTACTTTTTGGGGCTTAGCAACATAAATTTGTTGTCACTGAACTATTAAATACAATGAACGCGTGTTGGCAAAGAGGGTCCAGAGAGGCATGGAAGTTATTAAGGGAGATAATCGTCTAAATGGGCCCCTGCACGACGTTAATATCCCATGACAACACTCAATTGTCAAATTCCGCTAGAGTGTCCGGGATGCTACTAACATTAATCCAGAAATTCCTAGATTTATTCTTTTTTTTTTTTTTTCCCCAGCCAGGAATAGGAAATGCCAGTAAGCTCTGAGAATCTAAGCAAGAAATAAGCTAGGAAGAAGAAAGGATGGTCTCCCATTTTATGAGATTTCTGCCATTAAATCGATAACAAATGTCTTTCACCTACCCTCGATAAAGAGGCAATGTGGGATTTTAATTGGACTTTTGGCTTTTCTTCATTTGATTTAAACCAAGGTAGAATTTCAAACAATAACACTAGAACACCTGGTTAACACGTTAGATGATATGCACAGTTGTAAATTGTGGTTTTAACAGTTGCTCACTGGGGGATTTAAAAGGGTCTCATTGTTCTGTTTGGCAGATATTAAAAAAAAAAATCACCAACTACTGGGATTTAAAAGCCACACACGTGATTTCAATGCAACTCAGATCATGAAATTTAATCATTTGACCCTGTTAGTGGCCAGCTTGCACAGGGTGACTCGTGGCCACATGACGGACTTCTCAAGTTTTCCCAAAGTTGTATCCCGCTGGAAGGTTAAAGCGATGCGGTCATTCTGTATGTCCAAGATGAGTGGCAGCGGCTTAGGAGCAGGCATGGAGATGCAGCGGTGCTGGACGGGCGTGCACTCGCACTTGCTGTGCCCAGGCACCCCCTTTGCACACTGCTGGTCGCTTTGGCCGGGCAGTTCTCTTCTCCCTCTTTGTCGAACAGCACATGGAAGTTGCCCCAAGGCAGGCTCGGGGCCACTCCAGTTGCTTGTGGGTTTCCCTTTCTGCCAGCCCCTTTCCTCATCAGCAGGGGACTGGCCTGAATGGGGTAACCCATATTTTAAAGTGACAGTTTTCCAAATGCTGGCAGGACTTTTGCCCTTCCTCCCAGCTGTGGCCCCCACCTTGCTGCTGCCTCCTGAGACCCGACCCTCAGAGGGCACAGATGCAAAACAAAGACGATGGTCTGCTTGCTTCCCTCTGGCTGCAGCCGGGGACTTGGGGGGAACTGCTTACAGAGATGCCCTGGCAGAGGGGGCAGCCCACCGCCTCCCCTCAGCTCCCAGCAGCTCTGTCTACCACGGCTGTCAAGGCCCAGCTTGGGGGGATGGACTGGTCCTGTGCCTGATCCCTGCGGCCCACGCCCAGAAGGACATCACAAGGAGGAATGGATAAAGGGGCAGAGATGGGCTTCAGAGAGGTGGGTCACCTGGACACCACCTCTTTCAAACCCTATTTTAGGACAAGCAAGTTGAAGGCCAGAACACTGAAGTGTAGCCCAGCAGGGG
This sequence comes from Ursus arctos, assembly GCF_023065955.2. Lineage (NCBI taxonomy): Eukaryota > Metazoa > Chordata > Mammalia > Carnivora > Ursidae > Ursus > Ursus arctos. Next base: position 3,800,176 of record NW_026623089.1, on the reverse strand, counting down.
TGAGGCAGGGGGTGGGGGGGAGGTGCTGGGGCAGAGCCCTGGTGTCCTCCACTTTCCCTGCCCTGTATCCTGTGCACGAAGGCCAGGAACTGACGTTTAGTCCCTGCTGCTGTCCCGCATGCATGAGGCCCAGGGACAGATTCTGACTTCCAGGCTTTCCTTCTGGAAGCTTCTCTGGACCCTCCCCTGCCTTCTAGAAAAAAGGCCTGGGTGAAAAGGCTGTGTCCTACTAAGCAGGGGACATTCAGAGACCAGCCTCATACACAGTAGATATCCCATTTCTCATATAAAGTGGTGCCTGTTCCTTACACACAGTGGGTGTCTTATTTCTCACCCACAGTGGATGCCCTATTCCTTGCAGACAGTGGGCGCCCTATTCCTCACACATAGTGGGTGCTCATTCCTCACACACAGTGGGTGTCTTATTCCTCAGACACAGTGGGTGCCCTATTCCTTGCAGACAGTGGGTGCCCTATTCCTCACACATAGTGGGTGCTCATTCCTCACATACAGTGGATGTCTTATTTCTCACACACAGTGGGTGCCTTATTCCTCACACATAGTGGGTGCCTTATTCCTCACACATAGTGGGTGCCCTATTCCTCACACATAGTGGGTACCCTATTCCTCGCAAACAGTGGGCGCCCTATTCCTCACACATAGTGGGCGCCCTATTCCTCACACACAGTGGGTGTCTTATTTCTCACACAGAGTGGGTGCCTGTTCCTCACAACGGCAGTGCCCAATGCTCGCTGAATCAATCTCTCTGAGCGCTCTGCCCTGTGCCCTGTCAGAGTCTGTGTTTGTGGCATCTTTCTGCTTCACAGGAGAACATGACCGGTGAGCTTGCCGGGAAGGTCAGCACATTCTGTCATATCCTGCTGAGACAAGGAGTTCGGCATGAAAGAGCAAGGCAGTCAGACTAGAAGGGCAACTCGTTATGTGAGAAGTATTGTCGGGGTGAGGCTTGCTCAAGAAAGCCCTAATCGTTGATGAACTGGTGGCCCAAATCGACGTGACTTCCGTAGTCCCAGCAGGGAAGGCCGAGCACACCTGTGTGGCCTCTGTTTGCAATTCTTCATGAGCTCCAGGGAGTCGTGTCTTGGCCACTGTGTGTCCTCATCTGGGCTCTCTCGTGCGGGCAGGTGTTGAGGCTCTTCAGTCCTGTCGGCTCAAAGCCAAAGGGAGACATTGCTGGTCATTTCACCTCCAGAGAGTGAAATACGTATTTTGTGCATTGGATTTTTAAATCCTTACTGTTTTTACCTTAGATTCGGCTATAAGGATCTGAAGTTTTAATAGTGACGTTGGATGGACAAGGTTTCCCTTTGCTTAGTGAGTGGCAGTCTTAAAAATTCCTTGAAAACACCAATGCTCAAAGTCAAGACTCCCCCATTACCAAGCTGGGTGGCCTCAGACAGTTTATTTTTCTCTCTGAGCCTCGGTTTCCTTATCTGCAAAATGGGATAATAATATACCTTTCACGCAGTTGGTGAGGATTCCATGAGTTACATCTGTGAAGGAGCCTGGCCTAGTTCTTCCCCAGCCTGAGAGCCCAATATAGGCTAGACCTCTATCGTCCCCTGCCCTCGGGCACAGCCTGCGGGCAGATATCAGATAGACAACAAGGATGGTACGCCGCAATGGCACGGATTTGCCAGCCTCTCTTTTGGGCAGATGGATTTCTCAGAGTTATTCCGAACTAAACTTAGCGCCTAAACATCCTTTAGGTTCGAGAGACCTCTAACTGATGATGCATTAGCAACGCTGGGTTCTTCCAAGACCGTTTCTGGTTGGTGTTGGCCACAATGAGCTATGTTCCTGGCTGAAGGGTTTCCAAAACCAATATCTCATTGTTTTTCTCCGTAAAGTAGAACATCTGGTCGTTTGGGGAAAGTACATCTGGGAGACGTACTGGTGGACGTTTTCAGTGTTCGCCCAGCTCTTGGGTGTTCTGTTGACACTGGCCCAGCCGCTGGTCCCAGAGATCCACACTCAGTGGCTGTCTTCAGCGTGAGGTTCGCGAGTCAGCACGAGTCACTGGATGTTTGTGGTAATGAGGGACCAGCCAGAGCCAAGGCCCGTGGGGTGGAAAGCAGGGAGCATTTATGGAATAGCTGGGAGCTCAGCTTGGCCAAACCGTAAGGTCAGAAAAGTCACTGCTGGAGGAGGTCAGGCAAGAGTGGGGTGACACGGTGGGCACGAAGGGGAGCTCAGCCGCGGAGACTCTATCTGGCAGGCAGGAGTGTGCCAGAGAGAGGTTAGGAGGGTGGCGTGCTTCGAAGAAAGCCATGACCCGGAGGAACATGGTGCATCTCCTCAGAGTTGCCCGCCCGGCCCACACTGCCCGTGGCTGGGCCTGTGGTGACCCAGGCTGTCCGTGGAAGGAAACTGGGCACTCGCCCCCGAGTCTCCAGGCCAGAGCGCAGCAAGCCAGCATAGTGGGTCACTCTCTGCGTCCCAGTTCCTGACTGGAAAGAGGATTCCGGTTTTCCTAGAGGAGTCCCTTGGCGAAGTCCTGTCTTGCCTAAGGAAAGGAACAGGAAAGCGCTCCGCCCCGTGCTCTCAGGGCAGCTCCTGTGAATGCCGGTGTCCAGGAGTGAGCTACAGCCAACCCCCAGGGTTAGCTTGGTCAGAATTCCCGAGGGCAGCCCTTCGTGAGGCTCCCGTGAAGCAGGTCGGGGAGAAAGTACAGGTCAGCGCCAGGAGGGAAACACCCATGACCATCTGTGTAAGATGCCTTCCTGAGTTTAGTCTGGAAGAAACTGCATACACCATACACTGTGAGCCAAAGGACCTCAACGGCCCCTCAGAGTCTGCGTGTGTGTGTTATGTGTGTGTGTTGTGTGTGTTGTGTGTGTGTGTTATGTGTGTGTGTGTTGTGTGTGTGTTGTGTGTGTGTTGTGTGTGTGTGTTGTGTGTGTGTGTTGTGTGTGTGTGCTGTGTGTGTGCTGTGTGTGTGTTGTGTGTGTGTGGGTGTGTGTTATGTGTGTGTGGGTGTGTGTTATGTGTGTGGGTGTGTTGTGTGTGTGTTATGTGTGTGTTGTGTGTGTGTTATGTGTGTGTGTTGTGTGTGTGTTGTGTGTGTGTTGTGTGTGGGTGGGTGTGTGTTGTGGGTGTGTGTTGTGTGGGTGTGTTGTGTGGGTGTGGGTGTGTTATGTGTGTGTTATGTGTGTGTGTGTTATGTGTGTGTGTTGTGTGTGTGTGTTGTGTGTGTGTGTGTGTGGGTGGGTGGATGTATAGGTGTGGTGCGTGTGTGTGTCCTGGGCCTGTGCACATGAGTGTACGTGTGGTATATGTGTGTGTGTGTACCTGTGTGCATTTGTACCTGTGCAGACACGTGTAAATGTGTGCACGTGCACATGTGTATGTGTGCATGTGTGTGTGTGTGTACATTTACTTGTCTTATAGATTTCACTGACATGTCGTGTGAGATGCAATGCTCAGTTCTGGGCCAGGTTAACAGTGACAAGAACCACGAATGTGGCTCAGAACAATCTGTGGCTCTGCTATTTTCATTCCTACCTTAATATTTTATGTTAACATTCACTGAAAGCATCTGCATTCTCTCACTACACCCTCCTAACTGCCCACTTGTCTGGCAGGCACCCAGGTGTCCAGTAGGCACCCAGATGTCCCATAGGTACACAGGTGTCCAGTAGGCATCTAGCTGAATTCTGATACCTCCAACCTGCTTCCCTGGCTTCCTTCTCTCCCAACCCCTTGGCCCACGACACAGTCTTGGAATGGCCCTCACATTCCCGTGGAGCCATGTCTTAGTTCTCTATCCCACAAATGTCCCAGAAGTGGCCCTTTCTCTCCATTCTGCAGCCGCAGCCCTTGGTCAGGTCACCGCTATCTCTGAGCGGGCCTCCTGCTTCTGCTCTGCCCCAGCGCCACGCTCTTCCCAAGGCAGTTTTCTGATGATGATGGCTTCCCAGGGAGCGCATGAGCCTGGCCCTTAACTCAGGAATTTCCAAAGTTTCTCACCACTGTCAGAATCAGATGCCCATCTCACCATGACCAGCCCATGCCTGCCACCCTTCCTGGCCTCACCTGCAAACCAAGGTCACTTATGCTCCAGCTATTTTCCAGAGTTTTCCTGGGCCCTGAATGTCCTCTGTCACCTTCGCCAGTCTGATTCCTTCAGCTCAGGGAAGATAGGCCCTCCCCGACAGCCATCCACGCCCATCCTCGTGTGTGGGTAACGCTTTCTTCCGCAGGACTCAGCTGTCGGACACTGCATTGTTGGTCTGGTTTCGCATCCGCAGATGGAACACAAACTCTGTTCAGGCGAGACATGGTCGTGTCACCTCCCTAGTGCCAAGACCACACTGCCACAGCGTAGGGAATCAGTGAAGAGTTGACGAACAGATACAGGAGAGAAGGAGCCATCCTATAGGGTCAGTGGGACCAGGTAACCGAGGCCCAGTGAGGGCCAGCATCTCGCCCATGGCCACCTAGCTTCCCTGCGGCAGAGCCCAGACGTAAGTCTGTTTTTCGACTTCTGAGCCAATACTCCATTTGACAATGCTACGCACAGTGTGGGCACCAAGGATTCTACATTGTTCCTCCTACTGGCAGCGTTCAACTCTTAGGGCAGGAAGCCAGTTGGCTTCAGAGGCTGTGTGAGAGTGTCTCCAGCCTCCCCCTCCCCTCCCCCTCCTGTATCCCTGGCCACCCCTGCAGAGTCCTACTCTTTCCAATAGCTGGAAAATTCACCTCAACTCTCCATAGGGAAGCACACAAGGCAGTGTCTTTAGTTTGGAGTTTCAAAACCCTCGTTTTTCACATCAGGTTGTAATCCTGCGTACGACCAAATATCACACTGTTTTCTGGACAATTCAGCAAAGCTTCTGTCTTTATCTATCCCGTGGTTATTTCCATGCCGATCTTTTGGACAGAGCACTACACCTCACCTGCCTTGTTTTATTCCTCTCTTCTCCCTTGTAGCGGAAGAATTACTTTTAGCCCTGCAAGGAAAATCTGCAATTTCCCCGACGCGGCACAATTGGGCGGCTGCAAGAGCATTGCCCGAGGTGCTAGTTCTCGGCGCAGCTGTTCTAGAACTGAGCGAGGCGCGTCGGCACAACTCACTTCAAGGCAGTTAATGAATTACGGTCGCATCATTACCTCTGCATGTTGGTTTTAAACACATATTTATTCTTCTCCGGCTCGACGGTTACCCTCCAGAGCAGATCGGGGCTGCCGACGGCGTCTCTGCTCTTTCTCCTTCTCTCTCCTTCTTCTCCTACCTTATACCCTCCCCTTCTCTCATTTTATCTTCTTCGCCGGCTTGTGCTCGTCCTCCTTCTCCCCCTCCTTCCGTCCTTTGCATAGCATCTTTATTTTCATGCGCTGCGCCTTCTCACCGGGACAGAGACAGCAGGGCGGTCCTCACAGGCGGGATGGGAGTTTTTAGCATCCGAACGCTCCAGGTCTGTGTAGACACAGATCCCCATCGTAGCTGGGCCACCACCTGTGAGTCTCGTGTTTCCGTCTTCTCTTTCCGGTCTTCTCCAGCGTGGGCCGGGTGAGAGAGCAGGAGAGTGTGGTGTCCTCGGACATCGGCCTTCCCTTCCTCCCTGGTTGCTGGCTTTCGACGCAGTAAGCGCGAGAGGAGACAGAAGGCACCTGAGTTCCTGTACTGTACAAGGGAATTTAATTAAGAATATACACATTAGAATTTCAGTGGGATTGCCTATTTAATGTTACTTTATTAAGCCTTCTATCAAACCCTTTTTTATGTATATCAGTTGATATACAATTAATCTGATCTCTGGTGAGAAAAAAAAAATAGCACCTCAGGTGGGTGAACAGTGTCAGATGATCGTAATTATAAGCAGCTGTTCACTTGCAGCACCTCTGGCCTACATGGGGGATGCTGTGAGCGACCACTCCTCGCAACAGCCCACCTCATTAGACTTGACCTTCCCAGCTGGGGATTTCATTTGTGTTTTTTTAATGGGTTTGTATACCGCAAATCACAACACCTTATGAAGACGGAATCTTTGTAGCTGTAACAAAAGAGAGCATGCGAGTTTACAAAAAAGCCGCGGCCACCGCGGACTGGCAGGGTACCACCGTAATGCAGGTAACTTTTCAGCCACTGGCTGGGGAAAGGCGTGCCACCGCACGTCCCAGCTGAGATAAATGCCTTTCCTTGGCTTTGAAGCGCCTCTGCCCGGCGCAGCCACCAGCAGTACAAAGTAATTGCTGAGTCCGGATTGCGCCGCGCAGCACGGCGACCGTCGGCTTGCAGCCCGAGGGTCCCAGCCCCAAGCAGCGGAGCCCCGGCGGCGCCGCGCCCCCGGCAGGTGCCCGCGCGAGCTCGCCGCTGCAAAGCCGCCCCACGGCAGGTGCGCAGATCCGAGATGCGGGTGCTGGCGCCGAGGCGAGGTGGGGGAGTCTTGGAGAGAACATCTCTGGTTTTCTTTTTTCCTTTCCATTTATGTTTGTAATAAACTCACTCTCATACAATTAGCCTCAATTGTTTTTATATCTTCGGAGGCAATAATATAGGCAGCCTGGGGAATTCGGCAGTAATCCGTATACCTGTGTTCATTTACCCAAATCACTATGGTTACAGCGAGGGCAAACTGTTTACTGTGAGAATCCGCGCGCCTCTTTCCAGCTACTAATGACCTTTCTGTTCCTCCAATAACATCAACAAACCGGGAGGCTGCCCACACCATTAAAGCCAATTGCCTCTCAAGTTACTGAGGGACTGGAAGGCTCTCTCATTTATTTTCTCTCATCTGATGTAACTCACATGCCACTTTCTTGTCTTTAAAGAAGGGGAAAAACTGTGGATTATTGATTTGCTTCTGAACAGAAGACCAACCTAAAAGCCCCGATGAATTGTCACTCATTATTGAAATTACTGAACACTAATTAAACTGGCAGCTCAAATCCCAGCAGGCCACACTCATCTGAAGCTGAAATTCAGACACTTGGGCAGTGGAAGAGACACAGCGTTAGCAACCACTGGGATTGTAATAAGCTTTGCATTAATTTTTGCTTCTTAAAGGCGCATGGTCCTGTTTGCAGCGGCCCAGTTGTGTGGCCGAAACCGCTTTCCTGTTTTTATGTGTAGGTTTTTTTTTTTTTTTTTTTTTCTTTTCCACAGGAACTGGTGATTCAGGTCTGTCTTAGAATTTTATAGGACGACTCGTCTCTGTTCCCTGGTGAGGAGAGAGCATGTAGCCCGAGACGCCTGCGGAGAGAGCACCTGACACGGCAGGAAGACGAGTCTAGCTGGCAGGCTGGAAATTCAGATGGCTCCAGGAGAGGAAACTGAGTCACACTGGCTGGAGAGCAACAACGCAGGCTTCCCGGGAAATGAACAATGCCAAACAGCATTTCCAATTCATCAAGTCTGATTTACTTTCTAAAATATGCCTTGGCCTATTTTCAGGGCTGCACAAACTCCACATAAATTATGCATGATCATGGCTAATCCACCTCCTTTGGCTGTGCCTAAGTGGTAGCCCCTCGTTTGCTCAGCTTCAGAGGGGCTGGTCCTGGGGAAGGGGCTGGTCCAGGGCTGAAATGGAGAGCCCGTGCCTTAGAGTCATGGGAAAGAGCAGAGCTAATGGGCCTCAGGAAGGCCCCTGTACGAGGCCACAGCTTGCGCGGGAAGGGGATGGTGGATGATGGTCTCTTGGCCAGGCATACTCAGACAACAGTGTCCTGTTAGGAATGTTTCTTTCTCAAGAGATTTTTTTTTTTTTTTTTAGGAGCGGCACTATGCAAACTGCACAGCGGCTTTATTTGTAAGGGTCAACAGTTGGAAATAACCCAACTGTCCATCAACAGGTGCACGGATAAACAGACTGTGGTATGCACACAAGGGAGCACCACTTAGCAATAAAAAGGGGTGAATTATAGAAACATACAACAGAACGGCTAGAGCCAACATTCACACTATAGTATGAATTGATGTTATCAGATTGCTTTTCTCTAAAGTCATGAAAGGATGTGCATTTTAATAAGTATGCAGAACACAGAGTCAAAGAAGTGTTGGGGTCAGGCAGGGGCATGTCCAGAGAGGGTCCCTAAGAGAGAAGGTGACCCAGGCTGTGTAAGCCTTAGGTGACAACTGTAAGTACAGAACCATTTTAAAAACATGTGCTGCTTGGGAAACTTCAAACTGAATTCCCTAGTCTTTGTCTAAAGCCGTCAGCGCCCGTGCCTCCGGTTCTCATGGTATATAGTGTAGGCCCGGGACTCATACGGGGCCACATCCAGGATGAGGAAGGAGCTCATCACGGGGGTTGATTGTCAGCCCGAGAACCTAAGGGGGAGTACTCTGTGATCGTGCAGGCACCACGCTCCCAGGCAGCCGGACCACCTGCTCCCTCTGAGTCTCACCGTCTCCGATGGCAATAAACAGCACAGTGGCACGGCTCTGCAAAGCCCCAGGGGGAGTGCCCGCTGCCAGTGCTGTGGAAAACAGGCCTTTGGCAGGGTTAATGTTTCACTCCCACTGGGGTGAATGGCTCAGAGAATGAGGAAATCAGGCTGTGGCTCCAGGCTGGGACCCCAGGGGCCACACTTTGAGGGTCCGCTGTCCAACCCTGGGAATGGTACATAAACCCTTTAATCCTCCATGTCCTTGTCTCTAAATTTCTGACAATTGTGTCACCCTAAGGATTAAATGACATAATCTATATAAAACCATTAGCATAGTATGGGGCATGTGATAAATCCTCAGTAAAAACTCTGAGTTTTGACCCTTGACCTTGGATTTTCTCTGTGGCTCTGACTGTTTGCACCAATTATATGTATGTTTTGCTCAGTGCCTTGGCAGTACTCACGCCGGGCTACCTGGCAAGAGTCACAATAGTCACTCAAGTTGCTGCATATGCCCCACGCACTTTCTACCAGTGAGCGATGGGATCCCTGTGTCTTCTCACAATATCTCTACGTCCTTATCTGTTTATTCATCTGTTTCATTAGGAGCGTGCTAGAGACTGAAGCATGCCTCTCTTAAGAACCTCCGTGCCCGGCTCTGTGCATTCCATTTCTGTTCAACGTATATCAAGTAAGTGGTATTGTCAGTTCACACGCCATCCCATCCCATTGCCTGAGACAGCTTGCAAAACTCTGTTGCAGTCATGATGTTGATATGAGAATCTGCATCTCCGGAGCCACACTGGCACCCTGAGTACCACCCACCTGTTGTGAGTAACACACAACTCATTTAATCCTCAAACATAAGCTCTATTAATTATTGTAATTTCACTGACATGCGGCACAAGGAAGCCAAGTTCCTTGCCCAAGGTCACACGTCAGCGGTTAAGGAAATAAAACAAATAAACAAGACATTAGGTCAAAGAGAAAGCAAATTTTTGTTTTGCAGAATGGAGCCAAGCAAATGTAAAGTAAATAGATCTCGTCTTTCACGGCCACCAGAGTTAGCTCATGACTAAAGGTCTGTTTTTCCTGGCATCCAAAGCAGTAAGGAGAATATGATCAGTTGTGAGATTCACCTTGACCCTAAAATGCAAAGATACTGGTTTCTTGGGAGAAGCGCAGACTTTTGTTGTGATGAATGTCAGGACCCCCACCCACATCCATGCTGACACTCAAATAGGGACAGTATGGGCTGGTGGGTATCTCGGAGCCAAAGAATTATACTTAATTATACTTAATGTTATTTCTCTTCTTTTTTAAAGAACAGCTACGTCTTTCAAGTCAGACATTTTGTCTTCACATCCACTATTACTTCCAAGTGACGGTGGTATTTTATATAGATCTACCACCAAGCGTGTTCAAACAGATCACATTGTCGCTTGCTCACGCAGTCTGCCTGTATTCTATACCATTCTTCTCTTACTGGATGTAGAGTAGTACCCTTTAGTCCAGTATCTCAGCGACAAACCTGAAAATGTGAATACACATGTCAGCAAAGATTAAATTTGGATGGACAAGAACCTTAACACGCTTTTTTTTTTTCCCTCCTGAACCTTCCTCTCATGCCCACAACATTGCCTAGAAGTTTATTTTGAACTTATTGACATGTATTGGTCTTCGTCATCTCTGGCCATCATAACAAAATAACACACACTGGGCATCTTAAACCAGCAGCAGCTTCTTTTCTCATGGTTCTAGAGTCTAGATGTCCAGGGAGAGCTCCTTCCTGGCTCGCAGACAGCCACTCTTTCACTGTGTTCTCATTTGGATAGAGAGAGAGGGAGAGATGGGGTGTGGGGGAGGGAGAGAGAGGGTGAGAGAGGGAAGGAGAGAGTGAGCTCTCTGGTATCTCTTCTTAAAAGAACACTGATGGTATCAGACAAGGGTTCCACCCTTATGACCTCCTTTAAGGTAATTATTCCCTTAGAGGCCTCATCTCCAAATACAGGCACACTGGGGGTTCTGGCTTCAACGTATAAATTGGGGGAGAGGCACATGAACATTCATTCCACAGCATGTTCCTAGAAGTTAATACCTTTATTATTGTCTCATTATTATTATTCTGTTTCAATGTCAGTCTCTGTCTTTTTTCCCAAAATTTATTTATCTACTTATGTTTTGTTGTTTGCCAAATTTCATTACTTGCTCACTATCCCTAAATCTCATTACTTGCTTTGTGAAGTTTTGTTCTGTTCTGTTTCACTCTTTTCTTGCAATGCATCCATAAGTATTTTTCATCAGGGACCTGACTTTCTGATTTCTGGTCTGTCTGAAAATTATCCCTATTAGAGCTTCAATATTGAATGGTAAGTGGAACGAATACATAATTTAAGGTCCACAATTATTTTCCTTCAGCATCTTGAAGATGTTGTTTTATTGTCTCCTGTTCCATTGAGGCTGATGAGAAGTCAGCTCTAAGTTGGGCTGCTGTTTTGTACCTCCTCCACTTTCCACGTCTCATGGTTAATTCCTCCACTTTCCACGTCTCATGGTTAATTCATTGTTTTTCTTTGGTGACTCATTAACTGGGTGGTCATCTCTTGAGCTCTTCCATGTTTCTACTTTCATTCCCAGGATTTCTAATTGGGTCTTATTTTCCATAACTGTCCTCTTGTTTTATAACCACCTAGTCTTTTTAAGTCACTATTTGTTTTCATTTCATATATATTAACCTGTTCTTTATCTCATGGAGGATTTAATAATGACTCATATTGAAATTCCTCTCCATTTGCTCGCTTATCTCTGGTTAGTGGAGTCTGTTGACTCAGCCATGACACTGGATTCATGCACTTGCAGCTCTGGTTGGGAAAACCATCTTCCAGGAGATGTTTTTCTTTCCAGCTCTGAGGTATGACAACATCCCTATGGAATGGATCGGATATCTTTTTACCTACTTCCTCTCCCCTTGATTCACCTGCTCTTCCAGTCACTGTTGAAGCAGCCAGCTGTCCCCAAATACTGCACAGACACGTCTTGCTTTCTGTCACCTTGCATGGGGCACCTGTGCAAACTCACCTGTCTGCTCTGACACAGGCACCAACCAGCAAGTGTGAGGGGTTAACACCCCGTGAGACAAGGCCTGAACAACTGGGGATGGGAAGCAATGGATAAATGCTGCTTCTTCTTTCCCACAGTCAACAAATTCTAAGGTATGTTCTTCATGACTCCTCAGTCTTCAGGATTGAGCCACTGTTGCTCATACCAAGGACTGGCTCAATGACACATCTTTGTAATGACTTTCTGAGCTCAATAAGCAGCTTTCTGTCCTGGGAAAGCAGATGACCTAACACAGGTGTGAGGGGTGTGACCAGGCATGGCCACCTGCTTGGTGTTCAGACTCCCCTTCAGCTGTGTCTCTGGACATTACCTGCCATCCCAAAACCCTTGCCTCCCATCCAGGCCAGGTCTGAAGCACTAGGTGGCAAGAATCTGGCTTGCTAATATGTTCTGAGAACAGTTTATTGGGGAACACCTTCCGAGGCAGAAAATTCTTCCAGCATATGATTGAGGTAAAGGGTTGTGGCTCTGATTTCCCTTTGAGTGTCTGTTACTGCTAAGTCTCAGTTTAGATTTTATAATGTACACATTTCTTCTCATACCCAATACCATTTCACCCTCAGAGCTCCCCTGGGGTGTAGACACTCTTGTGATGATTCCCAGTGTAGAGAAGAGACTCCGAAGCTCAGAGACATCCCCAGGTTCTCCTGCTGGTAGAGGGTCATCCTGGCCATCTCCTTCCCCTTCAGGTGTCTTCCTCTCTCACTCTCCAGTGAGAACGTGTCTGATCTGTGTGTCCAGACCTTGCTGGGGCAGGCACATGATGCGGGCCCATCCAGAGGGAGCACATAGTCTGGCTGTGAAGAAAGGACTTACCTGGATAGAAAGTACTACAAGTCTACTGGAACTACAAGGCAAGCATGAATGACCTCCTCTGATCTCCGTCCTAGAGAACTATCCGAATGTCTGGTGGCTCACAGCAGAGGTGGCCTTGGGAAGTGCTACAGTCTGTCTTGGGGGTTGGTTCCAACAGGTCCCAAAGCACTCGAAGGGATTTTATGGCATTGCCTCATCTTCCTTCTTAAATGAGAGAGACTGTGTGAGAACAAACACACTGAGGAGGGGGGCAAGACCGTAGGGCAGGGCTTGCTGTTAAGTGAGCAGAGATGGGCACAGAACAGACCCAGAAAGAGATTTTTTAAAGACAGAGTTTAAGAATTAAGATAAAATGCAGCTCCGGCGGCTGTTCTGAGCACCGTTGACGGGAGCCTGGAGAGGCGGTTATTTAAGGACTTGAGAGACTAAAGGCTTAGGTCTAATCTCGGTGCTGTGCTCAGACTCCCAGCCCGCTCAGCTCTGCGGGCCACGGGCATGAGCTGGGGCGCAGGGCAGGTTGCCATCCAGCTGCGCTGAGCCCCGCAGCCCTGCTGACGGGCTGCACCCTTCTCAGAGTAGGACTTGGTGATTGAAAAGTGCCTTGGGGACAGCCAGCTATCCCCCCCCCACCTTTGCCACTTGGAGCTTCTGCCCAGGACTGATGCTGGGTGAGATTTTAAGAAACCAAATCCAAGGCAGGAGTCGTCCCTTGAGCCCGAAATCCCTTGCATGGCACCTTCGAGTTCTAAAACACCCGACGGCCACCCTCTCTTTAATGTGAGTGCAAAGGGTGGGCTTGAAGGATGGAACAGCCTTTCAGGGAGAGAATCAGTAAACCATTCTGGAGAAAAGAGAGGAAATAGATTTTTATGGGTCCCAAGAGAACTGAAGATTATAAAAAGCAGCACTAAAGTTTTCCCAGGGCTCCGCAGTGAGAGGGGCCCCCTGACCCTGCAGATGGCAGAAGAGAGCATCCTGGGTTTGGGCAGATTATGGGCTTTCACGGGTGTTGCTGAACTGCTAAAGGGAGGACCATGCTTTGCGCATCTGCCACCTCCAGGCCAGGTTCTCCAAGCTTCTGCGGGGGGAGGTTGAAGGGGAATGGATACAGGGAGTCTGGAGCCCACAAAACAACAGTAACAGACAATTCCAACCTACGTGGCCCTTAGGCAGCCCTGGTGCGGGCTGTCTGTCACCTGCATGCCCTGTGAACGCAGGGCCAGGGAAGGGTCCCTCCGGCTGGCTTGGTCCTCATGGCGCATCCGCTGGGGGCACCTCGGCTGGGGGCACAGGTGGCCTCTCACTCACCGAGATGATGACTTATGTCCCTGCTTCCAGGAGGGGCTGAGGGATGGGCCTAACTGCCCCTTCGCATCACAGGGGCCTCCCTGGCATCTTCTCTACCTAGAGATTCTCTAGCAAATTCTAACTTCTGCTCTTATCTGTACTTGGTCTCACCCTGATCTCTATTAGTCAGGACAGAAGTCTGAATGGGGGAGAAAATCAATTTCCTTTTTCCATTAGGACACACATACGCACCGGATATCTTGGCGATGTCTGCGGGATATGTTTAAATAATTAGAACCACAGATTTTGACTTCGAAAGCTCTGTTCTCTAAGACATGAGCAGATGGAGACTTTAGAAGAACCTTGGCTACCAGGCCCGCAGGTGCATTTGGGGCCCATTCTTCATTATGGGTGATGCCCCTTTGCTCTGGCTACTGCCTCCTGGAAGGCAGGTGCTGGGGTCTCCTGTGAGGGAGCTTGAGACAGCTGGGCGGCCGGTCACCTGTCAGGAGCTCCCCAGGGAGGCAGGAGCCTCCATGGGGCAAATTCAGATGAGGACCTAGCGGAACTCCTTCTGTTCTTTCACTTCTACCTGCAGCAGCATCAGAGAAGCCACCACATTTCCCGTCAGCTGGGCACGGGGAGGCCCGAGGGCTCTGGGCCTGAGCCCTTCTTGGTACCCGTACCCATCCCTCAGGTCAGTGCTGAGCGAGGCGCAGGTTGAACCAGGGAACACACAGCTCACGGCCAGCACTGTCCAGTGAAAAGGGGACATGAATCACCGATGCAATTTTACATATTTTAGTGGCAACAGAGTAAAAGTAAAAAGAAAAAAAGGTAGGATTGATTTTATATTTTATTTCATTCAATGTATACCAAATATTATGTCAACATGCAATCAATGTAAAAATCATAAATGAGATATTTTAATTTCTTTTCCCACCTGAAGTCTCTGGAATCTAGTGTGTATTTTATTTTATTTTTTGAAAGATTTTGTTTATTTATTTGAGAGAGACAGAGAGAATGAGAGAGTGAGCACAAGCAGGGGGAGAAGCAGGCTCCCTCTGAGCAGGGAGGCCAACGTGGAACTCCATCCCAGGATCCTGGGATCATGACCCGAGCAGAGCCGAAGGCAGACGCTTAACGGACTGAGCCACCCAGGCGTCTCTGGTGTGCATTTTCTACCTAGAGCACATCTCAGTGAGACGAGCCTCAGCTCTGGCGTCCCGTAGCAGCCTAGGGCTGGGGGTTACCACACTGGGCTGGACAGCTCTAGTCGATGCTCTTGTTATAATGTTCCATGCTTGCCAGCATTCTCCCCAGGGTTTCCCCTGGACTCGACCTTCTCGACAGCCTTGCTCACGGGTGCTGTCTGACCAAATACACTGGAGAAAGCACATCCATCCCCCACAGATCAATGATGCACACTTGCGTGTTGTAGCCAAATGCTTTCTGAGTTTATTAGGCTACAAAATCCTTTTATCACAACACCTAGTGATATACTGCATGGAACGAATGCTCTGGAGCACGCTTTAGAAATCTGGGCTTGAGGGGAGAAAGGAAGGAGACTCTGAGTGAATGTGCTATTGCTAATGCCATGGTTTTACTTTCTACTCCAGCAACAGAACCCCGACTTACTCATTCCTTCAACAAGGGTTAACTGGGAATTCCCAATGGGCCAGGGGCTGGGACACAGAGGTGGTCCCCAGACAGAGTCCTTACGCTCAGGGAGCATCTGCTCTGGTCAGGGAGAAGGCAGCCATGATGAGTGTGCGGTACAATTACAATACGTGCCCAAAGAAGGATTCTGAGGTTTCTGGAGCTGGGTGGGGCTGCTTGATTATACAGGGGATCAGGACCGGCTCTCCTGTGCAGGCTGCATTCAGACAGCTTGATGAGAGGTGTGAGGATGGAAGGGGGGTATTCTTGGGGAAAAGGCACATGGGAAGAAGGCACAGCAGGTGTAAAGGTCCAGAGGTGGGAGCCTGCTTAGTGGGTGGACATGTTTCACAAGGCTCATGGACCATTCTTGATGCCCCAAATCGCTCCCCCAGGAGCACCTTAGGCTCTGGGGCCCCCACACATCTCCTGGTCTCCAATTTTCCAGAGAAAGCCATCTAAATGGCTTTGAATCCAAACCAGAACCTCAAAAGTGTTAGAAACTCCACACTGGGGAGAACCTGGGTGTCCCATCAACTCTGTCATAGGTTCTTGTGCTTCTGCCTGCAATT
This sequence comes from Ursus arctos, assembly GCF_023065955.2. Lineage (NCBI taxonomy): Eukaryota > Metazoa > Chordata > Mammalia > Carnivora > Ursidae > Ursus > Ursus arctos. Next base: position 3,784,367 of record NW_026623089.1, on the reverse strand, counting down.
TTGGTTTCCTCTCTGCAGCAATCTGTTTTGCACTGAAAAATATCTTTTATTGTTCTCTTTTTTATAGTTTCCTGATTACATATTATGTAGTCCTTGTATAAATTAATATATGTAATTTTTCAGATATAAATGATCTATGCTCACACTTGGAGTTTACTCTGTGTCAAGCACTGTCAATCTTCTCTTTATGGAAAATTTTGATTTTTTAATCAAAATACTTATTTTTATATTTGTTTATTTTTACATTAATTTTGATTTCTTAAAGCACTGCATGAAATATCCTTTACCTTGACTCCTGTTTGGGCTGCCTCCTTCACTTGTGCACCCAAGGTAAGTGTCTTGCCCTTCTTACTCTGAGTCTGGCCCTACTTCTAAGAGTTTTTCTGATGTTGATTCACTCAATCCACGGTGCTATGGGTCGGGCACCAGCCCCTAGGGAGGACTTGGGTAAGGCATGGAGTAATGGGGCCTGGGTATCAGGAGCCTTCTAACTCTGCCCCTAACTTACTGTGCCATTTGGGTGCCTGTTCCTGCCCCTCTTCCAGCTCCACATTTCTCATTTGCACCAGGAGTGTGGCCATGAGCAGTTGTTTCTAATTGTCCCCAGGGATTCCACTGGGGTCGTCTTTCCAGCGTCACCTTGAGTCAGGAGGGATGAGGCTGGTCCCCCAACTGCACTTCTACCGGAGAAGCCCTTCCTTTCTCTGGGTTTTTTACTGAGTTTCTACCTATGATATTGGGTTTTAAGTAAAGGTTCTGCTGGCAGTGATGATGAGGATGGCGGTGGTGTTGGTGGTCATGACGGTGATAATGATGGTGATGATGGTGGTGGTAACGATGCTGATGGTGACGATGGTGATGATGGTGGTGACGATGGTGATGTTGATGATGGTGGTCAAGCTGAAAGGGATATAGGAAACACCATGCCCTGTGGATTTCCATCTGTCTCTCGCAAATAAATGGCTTTGTTGTCAGGTCGGTTATGCAGGTGTGCTTACAATCTGGACAATTTTACTACTTCAAAATAAGAAATATACAATGTCCTTTAAGAGTGGGACTGTTAGAAGCAACCATAAAAATAAATATTTGAGAACATTAGTTATAAATTAGGGTGAATTTAGAATTTAATCTTTCTTTTTCTTCCTTCCTTCCTTCCTTCCTTCCTTCCTTCCTTCCTTCCTTCCTTCCTTCCTTCCTTCCTTCCTTCCTTCCTCTCACTGTCTCTGAAATCGCTGTCTGGAAATGGGTCCTCTTGCAGATTTAACAAATAGCCTTACCGTGTGTCTGTTGCTAAGAAGCAATGAGAGGGGTTCGGACATGAGTGCATATGTAGACATTAAGTTTATGCTGAAGTCATTACTATTACCCAGAGTAGTGAAGGGCCCTCCATTTGTTCGTTGATTTTCTCTTTGCTCCCCTGGGTGGCTGCCACTATTCACAAGGTCCCACCCAATGGCCTTCCCCTGACCTTCTCTAGCCTCCTTCTGAAAGCCGGGACTTCCAGCCGTGTGAGAGGAGGGAGACACTCCCAATACCATCCCCGTCAGATGCCCAAGCCTTGGCCTCAGTGTCTAGCAGCACCGAAGCCGGGGGTGACTGTCCTGGGGCAGGAGGAGGTGTCCCCGAGGAGACAGGTGTGTGTGGCAAGGACCTAGGCAGTGACTCCGAAGGGCTGAGTGGGCCCAACGCGGGGGCTGTGCCGACCAGGAAGCAAGCAGTGTCTCACCTCTGGCCATACTCAGCGCCCTCTGGACTCCCTCTGATTAGAGGTGTCGGTCCACCTCCTACGCACACCCAGCATGTTTAAATGAAATCAAGTGTCGGTGGGGGTTCCCTTCTCCCAGGGACTGATGGAGAGCCTGTTCCCAGAGGGTGACAGCAACCTGGCAGGCTTCAGGGGTGGGCCCTGGGGATTGGCATGGGGGAGTGTGGCCTGGAGACCCCAGCCCTCCTAGAAGAGCTGGCAGGTGCTGGCTCCGAGATGCCAGCGTGTAGAGGACGCCCGGTCGGCACTTGGCAGGGAACGCTGGCACTTGGGGGGAGCCAGGGCTTGTCGGCAGTGGTGGCACAGGCAGAGGTGCAGGCCGGGAAGGGGGCCCACTGAGTCAGGGGCTTTCAGGACTCGCGTGGACAATCCCACGTGTTGCAGGGAGTCATGTGGTCCTCTCCGGCAGATACAGCTCAGGCCCTAAAACATCATCCTACCCCCGCCTTCCCCCCATCCAAAATACCCCCAGAGGAAGGGCAAGGATGTGCTGTTCACTGTTTTGGGAGGAAGCACGTTAACTCTCTGTCATGTTTCCAGCTCGTGACAGGACTGCAAGTTTGTGGGGAAGGACCTCTGGCTCACTCGCTCATTTGCTGTGTGACTCTGAGCTAGTCACTGAACCTCTCTGTCTCTGTTTCCCCGTCTGTGAGATGGAGATGACCAGAGCGTCCCCCTTGGCAAGTGTGCTCCGTATTCAAGGCAGAGCTGGCTTCACGGGCACCAGGCCTGCACGCTCGCCCAGGGCCGTGCACGCACAGGGCTGGATGCTCTGCTCTCAGGCTCTTAAACTCTTTTTTTTTTTTTTTAAAGATTTTATTTATTCATTCGACAGAGAGAGAGACACAGCCAGCGAGAGAGGGAACACAAGCAGGGAGAGTGGGAGAGGAAGAAGCAGGCTCATAGCAGAAGAGCCTGATGTGGGGCTCGATCCCAGAACGCCGGGATCACGCCCTGAGCCGAAGGCAGACGCTTAACCGCTGTGCCACCCAGGCGCCCCTCAGGCTCTTAAACTCTTAGTAATTTTTGAACCAGAGGCCCTGCGTTATCACCTTGCGCCGGGCCCCACAAGTTACAGAGCTGGTCCCAGTTGAAAGAGGGACTGAGGCACGTACAGTGCACGCACCTGGGCTGGCACAGGCGGCCGTGGTCCCTCAGGGAAAGTTCTGTGATTATCTCGTGGTGAGGCGCCCAGCTGGCAGGGGCCAGTACCCTAGCGTGTGCAGGACAGATCGGGCACTGAGTCTTTTCTGGCAAAGGTCCAGGGGGTCCCGCCTCGGTCCCTGAATGGGGGACGGCACCCTTCAGCCTAACAAGACGGAATGGCATCCAGCCATACTTCTGAGAACTGGAAAGAGTCATAGGAGATTGGCTGAGTGTGTTTGCATGGTTTTTAAATACAGATGCTCTTAGCAGGAGTGTGGGAGCAATCAACGCTGTTCTTGTCCAGTGGAGGCCAGACAAGACTACATTGCTTCTATCAAACATTCTAGAAACAGGACCAGGGCAAGCACTGGTGCGAACTCCCCAAGAAGGTCATCTTTTCCGGAAGGTCCTGCCATCACTGCCTGTGGGCCACAGCTGTCCTTAGGGTGCTTTTGTGCACTTTGGGAAGAGGCGCCCCCTCCAGGTTGTGTCCCCTGCACGAGCCACTCAACTGGGGAGCAGGTGCAGGGTGGATTTGACCTGCAGCATCCCAGTGTCCACACCCTTGGGGCCTCTGAAGTGCCCTCCTCAGGCCAGCTCCCCACCTCTGAGCAGGGCAGGGGGGAGGCTGAGCCAGGAGGAATTATCATTTGCAGTGACAGAGAGCCCCAGGTCCTCAGGACCCAGAGCTGGCTCTGGGCTTCCCCACTCCCAGCTGGAGGGTGTGGTGGCCTTGCTCTGGCTGGGACACTGCCGGCCTGGTACCTGCTGCGGGGCGTGGGATGCCTGCCCTGTGCATGGGTGAGGTGGGAGAGCCTGCCCATCACCAGGCCCAGGTAAGTATGCTGGTGACTTCTTGGCTCCTGTTTGGAGAATTTGGATGCTCCCCAGCCCGACGCTTCTGGTCACAGGAGATAAGTGAGTTTCACTTCAAACACCTGTCACAGTGCAAGTTCTTTCCTTGTCTTGGTGGGTGGGGGAGGGTGGGGGCGGGTGGGTGTGGGTGGGACTTGCCCCCGTTCCAAGCCTGCCTCCCAGGGCAAGTGCGTCTGGTGCTGGAACTTGTGCATCTGGGCACCATGGTCAGGGCGCGGGATGCAGTCTTAACCGCTCTGGCTTAAAATGCATCATAGGCACCGAGCAAGGGGAACATGAGCTCCTCACAGCTCCGCTCCAGCTGGTTGCTCACTCGGCCTCGGTTTAAGGCACAGCTCAGGATTCTAATTTGCACCTCTCAGGTTTAAAGAGATGCTTGTGGGGACAAGTGTTGGCTCCAGCATTTAGGCCCAAACTCCAGGTAGCATTGCAATTCTAATTGGAAAGAAATCTTAGGGATTTCTACGCTGTGCTTTCTGAATTTGCACATGGGAGGTTTTCAGTGGGTGCTTTCTCTCTGCAGGGATGTGGGTTTTTCCACCTCATCTTTTGCAAACAGCAGGATCTGTGAGCTGAATCC